>NC_133621.1:53402697-53427697 GCF_048593235.1 Sminthopsis crassicaudata
CAAAAGAAACAATTAATACTCACATACATGTTCCTAGCATAGTAGATGACATATATTAGGTACTTTATAAATATTTACTGACTAAGTGAGTAGCTATATACAAAATTTATACAAAGTAAATATAAGATAAAAATTGGAGAGAGCAGGAGAAAAGAAGAACAACAACCAGGAAGATCAGAAGAAGCTACCTGTAAAAGAATGCTTTTCTTGCCTCCTTACCTGTATTAATGGCAGACAAGTGGCAGAGTGGATAGAACTCTGGATCTGGAATTAGGAAGTTATTGTTCAGTCATTTCAGTTGTGCCCAATTCTTCACTCCCTAGTTTGGGGTTTTCTTGGAAAATATACTGGGGAGGTTTGCCATTTTTTCCTCTTCATTCTACACATAAGGAGACTAAGGCAAATAGTGAAGTGTCCAGAGTCACTAAGTTTCTGAGGCCAGATTTGGACTCAGGAAAATGAATCTTTCTGATTTCTAGCCCAGTGCTCTATTTACTACACTACCAAGCTGCCCAGAATTAGGGAGATTTACATTAAAATCCAGCTTTGTGACTCTAGACAAGTCATATAACCTTTTCCTCCTTTGGTTTCCTCAGTTTCCAAACTGAGTAACATAGCAGTACCTACTACCTCCCAGGGTTGTTGTGAAAATAATAGGTGGCAATAAAGTATTCCAAAAATGTTAATGTACCATATAAATACTAGCTACTTTTATTATTGTTCTTATTCTATGATCTCCTTCTTAGTGGCTTGTTAAGTAATTTGTTGACTCAAGATCATGAGCTAGATCCTGAATAAGTTTTTTTACATCATTATTTTATTTTATTTGTTATTTATAATAATAACTATTTGTTTTCCAAATACATGCAAAGGTAATTTTCAACATTAATCCTTGCAAAACTTTGTGTTCCAAATTTTAATTTCTCCTTTCTCCTTGCCCCCCCTAGATCCCAAGTAATTCAATGTATCCTAAAGATGAACAATTTTTCTATATGTATTTCCACATTTATTATGCTGCACAAGAAAAATCAGATCGAAAAGAAAAAAATGAGAAAGAAAGAAAAGCAAGCAAATAAAAAATACTATGTTGAGATCTACATTCAGTCTCCACAATCCTCTTTCTTGTGCAGATGGCTCTCTCCATTACGAGTCTATGGAAATTGCCCTGAATCACTTTATTGCTGAAAAGAGTGATGTCCATCAGAATTAATCATCACATAATCTCTCTTGTTGCTGTATACAATGTTCTCTTGGTTCTGTTCATTTCACTTAGCATCAGTTCATGTAAATCTCTCCAGTCTCATCCTGCTGATGGTTTCTTATGGGACAATAATATTCCATAACAATAATTTACCATAACCTATTCAGCCATTCCCCAACTGATGGGCATCCACTCACTTTCCAGTTCTTTGCCACTACACAAAGGGCTGCTACAAATATTTTTACACTTGTGGGTCCTTTTACCTTTTTAAATATCTCTCTGATACTGCTAGATCAAAGGGTATTCACAGTTCTTTAGACATAGTTCCAAATTCCTTTCCAAAATGGTTTGATCAGTACACAACTTCACCAACAATGTATCAGTGTCCCTGTTTTCCCACATCCACTCCAACATTCGTCATATTTTCCTGTCATCCTGGCCAATCTGAGAGGTGTGTAGTGGTACCCCAGAGTTGCCTTAATTTGCACTTTTCTAACCAATAGTGATTTAGAGAATTTTTTCATATCACCGGAAATGGCTTTAATTTTTTTCTTCTGAAAATTATCTGCTCTATCCTTTGATCATTTAACAATTGGAGAATGGCTTGTACTGAATAAAATTTTTCTAGTGCAACAAGTATAATTATCTAAGGGGAGGGGGGGAATGTTCTAGCCCTTCTAGCTGCATGACAAGGAAACCTAATCCAAATGAAAAGAAAGATATTTTGAAGGTTGAGTTCTTCCTCCATTACCTTTGTTCAATTCTAATTGACTTAACTCTATCAAGACTACTATCTTCTTTAATCAGATATAGAGAAATTACAGTACAATATAATCCATGCAGTACCATTACCGAGGTAATGTTCTATTAAATTGAGCCTCCTCCGTTGAATAAACAAATGGATTTTGACATTTTCAGAGTTTGGCAACACCAGGGGGAGTAATGCCTTTTGAAAAATATTCACCTACCAACAAGTGAGTTCTTGTTTCTTCTTTTCTTGCTTTTTAAGGGAATAAAAAACATTAATGAATTTGTACTTTTTGCAAAGTATATTTTGCTCCAAGTACAATAGCATCATTTTAAATTTTCCTTTGCTGCATTTGAAAGTTGCATTTGAAAATCACTTTAGGAAGCAAAAATTAATATAATTTAACATTCACAATTATTAATTCACCAAAGCAGTATGAATCATGCCTACAAAGAAACGGAGATTTTTATATGTTCTTTCTCTCTCTCTCAAAGCAGTAAAGATCTATACTTAGAATTTTCTGAAAAAAAAAGATGGATAGATTCTAAAGGATGTTTCTAGCAATGGAAAAGTTCTTTCTAAACTATTCCCACTTTGGTAAATGTCTGAATCTTATCTGCAATTTATACAAACAAAACAGAAAAAAATTCCAGCAACAACGTCCTTACTTTTCAACACAATTCTTTGTGCTTCCTTCTCCCCTTACAAAGAAAAATATACAGAGAATCTTCCTCTCCATTTCATCTGAGAATACTCACAAGAACCCAGAGATTTTTGTAAGAGAGTAAAAGAGTTTAGAGTTCTCCCTAAGGATATGACATAGATAAGGAGTGATTGCTATAACAGAGCATAATTAAGAACAGGTACTATTGTTGCTATCCTCTCTCAATCCTCTGTATTAAGGAGGATGTTTTAAATACAACTAAGAGTGCAAAAGTAAATTTTTCAGTTAATTCTTAAAGTAAATTGCAATATTATTCACATTGATAATAGATTAACATCCTTTTAAATGACATCTTTTTTGCTTTTCAAAAATATTTCTATTATGAACTTTAAAAATTCAGCAACAAACACAAACCTTTCTATATACAAAGAAGGTTAGAAAGTGAAGTTTGTATATAAAACCCATAAATCTGTTATTTTTTATTTTTTAAATTATATTAAATATAACCTGGTAATACCAACATTGCCCTGATTCTTTGTGTCCCCTTCTTAAGACTCTTCTGCTTTTTCTCTGTGTATTATTAAAAGAAGTGATACTTTTTTCCTTCTTTTTCTTTTTGCATCATATCATTACCAACTCTTCAGGTTCTCCCAGTATTATACCTCTTTAAACGAAAAATTCAAAGTCCTTCCTTATAGCAAAAATTTTGTCAATCAAAACAAATTTGTACCATTTTGTAAAGTGTCTCCTTCTGCAATCTTTCTATGACCTTGCCAAAGAGAAAAGGGAAGAATGTTTTATCATCTGTCTACTGCTGTTATGAATGATCCAATGATCAATGATCACTTATTTATATATTTAACAGGGTCCTAAAGTTTTTCAAAGCCCTTCACTGTATAAACAATTCTTTCTGACTATGTTCCTCCTCCTAGTTTCATCATCTCTTTTGTCACCTTTTGATTATCATTCATCTGGTCTCCTATAATCACAAATGGTCCCTCCCCTTCCCTATTACATTTAATCAGTTATCAAGTCAATTTCCATAGCAATTCTTTCCTCAATCACCTCCCTGATTTTCAAGGTCCAATCTGCTATAGTGGCTTTCTAATATATATATACATACATATATATATATATATATATATATATATATATATATATATATATATATATATAAATATATATATATATATATGATTTTTATTCCCTTCTCCTTCTAAGCCTTCTTGCTTACTATTACCAAAATAATCCCCCTGTAAATCTAAACCTAGCCATGTCCCTCCTCTGCTAAAACATCATCTCTGTTAGTTGCCCATTGAGCACAATTCAAACTTCCTGACCTGACATTCAAAGCCTTCCAGAATGGCACATCCCTTTCTTTCTAGCTTTAGTTCATATTATCGCTCTTCATATATTCTATGCTCCAGACACATTATCTTCTTTCTGTTCCTTGAACCAATTCATCCATTAGCAAGTATTAATCAAGTGCCTACTATGTGCCATATACAGTTCTAGGTGCTGAGGATACAGGTACAATGAATAGAACCATCTCTACTCATCAGGAATTGGTGATGGGGAAATTAAAATTACAATGTAAAATATATATACAACATAATGTTAATTAACATAAACATATACAAAGTAGTCAAAAGCTGGATAGTCTGGAAGACAAATCACTAGCAGATGGAAGGAGTAGGAAAGGTTTCATGTGGAAGATGGTACTTGAATTGAAGGTTAAAAAAAGAGGGACTCCATGAGGGAGAGGTACTGTGAGTGTGCATTCCAGGCCCAAGGGACAGCTAGCCTAGAGAAAAGAAATAACATTTCATTTATAAAATAGGAGTTTAGTTTGTCGAATCACAAAATGCATAAACACAGATACTATCCAATGAGACTTGTTTTTGTTGTTTAAAATAAGTGACCCCATTTGGGATTATTTTTGGCAAAAATATTGGAGTTGTTAGCCATTTCCTTCACTATCTCAGTTTACAGATTAGACAAATGGGGTTAAATGACTTGCCCAGGATCACACAGTTAGTAAGTGTTTGAAGTCAGATTTGAACTGAGAAGGATGAGAGTTACTGACTCTAGCTAGGCACTGTATACATTATAGCACATTTCAGTATCCAATGAGATTGGAAAGATACAATTAGTCTAGATTGTGTGAGGCTTTAAAAACTACACAGAGGAGTTCATATTTTATCTTAAAGGGAATAAGAAGCCACTGGAGTTGATTGAGTAGTGATGGTGGTGAAGTCACAGGATCAGATTTGTTTTAAAAGAAAATTACTTTGACAGCTCTGTGCTGGATGAACTGGAGCGAAAAGAGAAATAGGCAGTAGTTGTAATAATACAAGTGAAAGGAGACAAGGACCCAAAAACTCCACTATGTGAATAGAAAAAAAAAGGTCAGATGCCAGTTATGTTGGCGAGATTTGACAAGTATTTGACTTTGACTATCTATTGTGAGGGAGAGGGACAAGTTCATAGTAATGCTAAAACATTGGAAAGATGCCAGTACCTTCAAAAAATGGGAAAGTTTGAATAGGACAGATTTTGAAGGGAAAGATAAATGTTTTCAGTTTTAGACAGATTAGGAAACTGAGAGAAATTAAAAGATTGTAGTAGTTACACAGCTTATAAACATCTGAGGTAGAATTTGAATTTATGTCTTCTCAATTCAACATCTAGAGCTCTATCCATTATATTTTGTCAATAGAACTTCAGGTATATCTTGAAAATATTGGGAATTTCATTCCAGAACATAGCAATAAAGTGAATATCGCAATAAAGCGAGACATAATTTTTTTTAGTTTCCCAGTGCAAATAAAAGTTATATTTACACTGATATTCTATCAAGAATGCACTAATACTAACAATAATGTATATAGATATATGTATATTAATTAAAATATTTTGTTGCCAAAAATGTTAACTATTATCTAAGCCTTCAGCAATTAATAATCTTTTTTTTTTGCTAATGGAGGTCTTGCCTCATTGTTGATGGCTATTGCCTGGTCAGACTGATGGTTGCTGAAGGTTAGTGACCTTATCTGTGACCATTTCTTAAAAAGAGACAACAATAAAATCTGACACACTAATTGACTCTTCCTTTTATGAAAGATTTCTCTGTAGTATGTGATATTATTTGATAGCATTTTAGCCAGAGTAGAACTTTCAAAATTAGTCATCCTCTCAAACTCTGATGCTGCTTTACCAATTAGATTTATATAATATTCTTCAATATTGTTGTGTTCCAGGGAATAGGGAGAGAGATGTGGGAATATCAAATCAGAGATGCAGTCAGAACACACATATTTATTAACTTCAGTGAATCATATGGGTGCGATTCATAATGCCCTCAAACAATTATGATAGCAATATCAAAGATCACTGATCACAGATCGCCATATCATGAATAATGAAAAATTCAAAATATTGCGAGAACTGCCAAAATGGGATATAAAGACACAATGTGAGAGGTTTCAACACAGGCTTTTCACAGTCAGTCCATCAATTTGTAAAAATTGCTCTATCTGCAAAGCACAATAAAATGAACTGCAATAAAATGAGGTATCCTTGAAGTGACCTAGATCAGAAATTTCACTAGAACTCTTACAGAAAAGCCAAGTATCTAAACTTATAGCACTGAAATTTTAAAATGAAATATGATGATGATGAGCCCATCATGGGAAATAATATCTCTTAGAGTTACTGAGTTCATCATTCATACCCTTCCAGCTATAATTTCATCCAATTTCTTCTTGCAGTTCCCATATTGTAGTTATGGATTCATGATCTAGGTGTGGGGAGTACTTAAGCTTATTATGCTCTTTGGCAAGGGATTTTTCTTATGTCATAGAAAAAAGTAGATGCAGTTGTCTAAATCAGTGTTTAATGGCAGAACAAGGAAGATTTAAAATCTGCTCATATGGCGACAGGGAATAAAAAATTATGGTTGAAAGAAAGACATATTCACAAAGGAAAATAGTATACCATAGATCACATTAACCAGTTCTTTCTCTGTTTCTCTCTCTGTCAATCTTCCTTCTCTCTACTCTTGCCTTCTCCCTTTGCTGTATTTCTTTCTTTTCTATCTCTCCCTTGTTTATCTGTTTCTCCCCTCTCCCTCCCTCCTTCCCTCTCTTCCTCTGTTTTAAGCTAACAGAAAATTAGAAGGTAGATTGATCCACCTTACCCAATATATGCTATTCTCCTTTATCCCAATTTTGTAACGTGTAATTAGAAAAGGATCAAATGAACAAAATAAGTAAAAGGGAATTGCCTATCATCTTTTAGTTAAAATTATAGCAACTTTTTTCTTATTTTCAGTAAGGAATACAATTGTAAAGTCATTCCTGGTATGAGCTCCACATTAGCAGGTAAACTTTTTCATGCTAGATGTAAAGTTCTTCACAACTGGAGAATGTACAATCCAGTAGACTCAGCCAAGGTGGAACCAGTCTGAATATGGCAATTCAGAAAATTCAGTTATTGGTTACCTTTGGCAGAAGAGCAGCCAGTTGGGCATTTTCCCTTTTCACTTGCCTGTGGCCTCAGATGGACAAAGTCTGGGTTTGGTCATGACGTATTTGATACAAGGTGAGGCCCTAAGGTAGCTTGAGAGTTCTCTAATAAGCATGGAGTTTTAATTAAACTTAATCATATGCTATGACCATTCATTCTGAATCTAAACTAGAGTCTTTGGAATGACATCTTTAGTTCACAAAACTCATTCCATTTGAATCCACTCCCTCCTAGGCATTCTTAGATCATCAAGATACCATTTCATTGCCATCAAATATGCCTTCACAAAACATCTGGACAAGAAGAAGAATAAAAGGCATCTGAATGGCTTGGCTACACTACACCAAACATTTGGATATTAAGAAGTATCTGGAAGATTGATTGAATTTTTTGTTTTTGCTCCAGATGTTTGGCATCCTGGAAACATAGCCATTCCTTTGACTTTTTAGCAGTGATCAGCCCTCGAAGAAAGGAAGGAAAAAAGTGTGGGTACATTCGTGGGCGGGCTATGGAGAACTCTTGTACTATAGCCACCTGTTCTGAGTATAAATAAGACTCAAGTTTCCAGGGCTATCAGTCTGTTACCTCCAGCAAACATCATAGTCACTCAAAATGTACTTTTTTCCCCCAAAGGGAGTGTGTGGGTGGGGTAGAGAAAAAGCAAAGCAGTGCTTTGAAGAAAATGCCTAGCTATAATGAGTCTCCCCCAAAGGAGACGTGCATTTTTTTCTTCTCCTGCTAACAAAAGTAGATGGTAACTTACAGTATAGAGGACTCATTGTTTGACTTGTGAATGTATCAGATTGCACGCATAATTGTGGATTTGCATACCAAAAAGGAGTCTGCACAAGCAACAAATTAAAAATAAAAAAGGCCTTTCTTGGCTCAAAAGTGGCCCATTTACAAAGACAAAATTGAAATATCCGAGTTGAAATGAAGACAACTTCTAAGTATTTGCTACCAGATAATCTGATCCAGTTCAAAAATATCTGCTCCATGAACATCCCTATAACTATTCTCCATTTAATGTTCACCTGGCCCATCCAATCCAATGACATGCCTGGATTTTATGTGCACAGCTGTGGTGGCTAGCTCCACTGCATAGCAGATGGTCAGGAAGGAATCATTTATCACATATGGACTTTTTAAAACAATAAAAAGGTACCTTTTCCTCAAAAATCAGTGACAGCAAATCTTAGTATATGGCAATTATAGGCATATTTTAAAGTTTTTCTTCCATGAAATATATTTCAATGTATTTTCAATAAATAGATATAAGCAATCAAA
Source organism: Sminthopsis crassicaudata (assembly GCF_048593235.1). NCBI lineage: Eukaryota > Metazoa > Chordata > Mammalia > Dasyuromorphia > Dasyuridae > Sminthopsis > Sminthopsis crassicaudata. The sequence goes on from NC_133621.1 coordinate 53,411,125, forward strand.
CTTTCACCATATGATATGTTGTTGTGAAAGTATTAAATGGTTTTTTTTTTTTTTTTTTTTTTTTTTTGGTTACACACTCATTGATGAGCCACACAGAAGATAAATCTTGGCATATTTAGTATTAGATCCATAAAGATATATTTTTAAAAAACAGGAAACCAGACTTCGTTCAAGTTACAGATGGAACTGGAGAGGAAACATCACTTGGCATAAAAAAAGCCTGAAACTTTGTAAAATCAGGGATCTTTAGACATATCTGTCACATTGGGAAAAGTTTAAATATTGAACGCAATTCAATTGCAACAGTGGGCATGAGGTATACAAGAGGCATTTTGGGAATGGAATTCATGAGATCTTAATTCCCCCAAAAATGCCTTGGGAAATGTCTTTTAGGGAACCTGGGAGCTATCAAGGTCAGCTCCCAAAAGGGTCCCTGTGTTTGCTTTCATGAGTTGCTGAGAATCCCTTAATTTGTATTCTGTAGGGCATACGATTAAATTTTTTAAAAATTGGATTGTTTGGGTGTTTTTTGTTGTTAGTCTCAGAGATTCAGTATAAAAAGAACTTATACCAAAATAGTTTGTTAAGTCAGCTCTAATTTAAAGTCCCAGGCTCCTCCATAGGACTTGGGAAGTTGTAACTTCACAGAGGTAATGTTTGAACCATTATTTCTGAGCTAGCCTTCTGTCCAAAGTACTGGCCATCTTGATTTTTATGCACACAGGTACTATAGAGTAAATTATGAATGACATACTTTCTTATTTAATTTTTGGTTAAAGATTTATAGCCAGTGGTCATGACAGGGAGAAAAACTGAGAACTTCTATTTTTTTTAAAGCAATCAATAATTTCTGTTTCTTAATATTTAGACTGAGGACTTCAAGAACCTTTGATTTGATTGTTATTAATGCTTTATCCACTCATGCACTTATGTAGATTTCACTTTCCCTCCTCTCCTCACTCCTGCCCTATACCTTGTAGAATGGAAATTATTATGAAAGAATTAATTACCTGGTAGCCAACTTTTCCAAGAATAGTGTACCCACTTTTAACTAAGTTGATCGTTGAGTGACAAGGCACACAGGTCATGTAAAAGCTTTTCCATCTGTAGATCAGCTCATCCCTTTTATCTTTATGCTCTATGACAAGCTTCCAAGGACTGAAAACAATCTTACCAATTTATGGGTAAAAAAGGATGCTTCCTAAACTGAAAAAATAAATGTGGCTCCTCAGTTCTTGGTAAAAACGGTGAGAACTTTTGTTTCACTATCATTACTTTTGAAAACCCAATTCATCTCGATTCCATGATGAGTCATTAGAGCAGGACTAGAGTAAAGGTCCTTTTACATAGTGTTCACCATTTTAAAGTTTCCAACTGGGACAATAAAGCCTATTTCCCAAGCAGACGATTGTGCAGATTGTAGCATTAAAAAAGTATTTGCCTCATATGCATAGACAAGTCATGTTTTGTGTGTGGGCTCTGGTATGCCTCATGGAATTTCTAATCAATGCACTAAGACTGAATTCGGGTAAAGTACTTAAGAACTGGCAGGTCTGTTGAATAGATTTTGGCAAAGCTTATATTTTTCTTCAAAGCTGAAACTCCTAGAACATCATGTCCTAGCATTTTTTGATCTTGAGGGGAAGTTGAGAAACCTTAGGGTAGGAATTCTTAACCTGGTGTCTGTGAACTTAATTTTCTTTTTAAAAAGTATTTTAGTAGTTGCATTTCAATATAATTGGTCTTCCTTGTAATCCTATGTATTTTGTTTTAGGCATTTATCTGATTAAGGGTCATAGACCTGCCTTAATTAGGCAGGATGAGGAGAAAAGTGCAAATGACCCATCAAAGGATGTTGCTATTAATTCTACAAGAATTACCTCCAATTTGAATGTTTCCAAGTCTCAAGCAGAAGCCTGAAGAGAGTCTTTATTAGAATAATCCCTGGGCAATGCTTCCAAGAAGTAATTTTCCAAGGCCCTATTGCTTCAAGATCAACATCAGCTGTCCATTAGCTCATCCCATTTATCTTGAGAATCTACATCAGTTTTTCAAATACTGAGAAATAAGGATGTCTGATTGCCTTAGAAATCAGAAAAGAGACATTTCTTGTATCAGAAGTAGCAAAACAAAATGAAAATATTATATTTTGGTTAAAAAATTTTAAATGGGGGCAGCTTGGTGGTGCAGTGGATAGAGCATCAGCCTTGAATTCAGGAGGACCCTAGTTCAAATCTGGTCTCAGACACTTAACACTTCCTAGCTGTGTGACCCTGGGCAAGTCACTTAACCCCAGCCTGGGGGGGGAATTTTTTAAATGAAAATCTTCCAAAATATCTTTTCCTGAAAACTGGAGATATCCTGTATCTTCATATGTCTCCAAAATTAACTGATTCTAATGAGGGGGAGCAGATCCCCTTAGTATAATCAGACATAACTTCAGCTTTGGCAGGATAGTGGGATATTTGTATCTCTTTGGGACGTAATTCCTGTGGGGCTCTCTGGTATTCTGGCCCTTGTTCAAAAGCTGTTATGGTTTGTATGTGTGTCCATAACCATGGTAAAAAGAGCCAAGTGGCCTTTTAAAAACCAGCTTAGGTTTTTGTAAAAGTCAATTTGTTGTAAAGTTGTTGTAAAGTAAAATTATATAGAGTCATGTTTGGGGGGTTAGAAAACAACAACAATATTTATTTGTATTGAATTGTAAGTTCAAATAAGCCATGCAAATTATATTCAACCTTGCCTAGAAAGATGAATATTTCTTCTAACTTTCTGAAGTTTTTGCTCACTGTTGTGATGTCTGGTAGAACTTTCAGTGCCCATTATGTGTTATAAAATATAGAAAAGAATTTAATGGCACAATTCTGTTAACCTCTGTCCTTCTTCATCATTCCTATCTTTGGCAAATGAAATCTCTATCTCATTTGCTGATTTGCGTCACATCCATAAATGTAATGTTATACGGGAATGCTTTTTATGGTGAATTTTAGTATCTTTCATTTCTGTTCTCAGCTTCTAGTTTTCCCTAGTTGCTTAGAATTGGAATGGAAATGATAGAAAAGAATGACTGTCAAACCAAAGTCCAACATGGGAAAACTTTCTATAAGTTGAGGATGTCTTTGAAAATATAACCACTGGCAAGGTCTCCTGGGCAGATGTATTAAAAGAAAACCTTTAGGAGTGGAAGTTTCATCTGGATAAGGAGATGGGGCAGCAATTTTGTCCAAAAATTTTTTTGGGAGGGTACCATATACGTGGGATAAAGAGGTGGATTTTTTGTGGTTGTTTGGTACACTTGTGACCTTTATAAATATGCTCCCATTTGATCTTTACAAAACTCAAAATGTACGTGTTTTAAGAAATAACTAGGTGGTGTACTCAATAATTGTATGGGGCTTATAGCCAGAAAACTTAAGTTCAGGTACTGGCTCAGACACTTGCTAGCTGTGTGACTCTGGGTAGGGCACTTGACATCTGTTTTCCTCAGTTTTTTCAACAGCAAAGTGGGGATAATAACAGCACCTACATGTTTGGGTTGATGTGAGGATCAAATAAGATGATATTTCTAAGGCCCTTAGCCCAATGCCTGGCACTTCATAGTTGCTATATAAAGGTTTATTTCCTTTCCTTTCCCATCCAGAGGGGGTATTAGAATGAATAACATGGGGAAGGTTTGCCATTATTTTCTACTTAAGTGGACTAGCAATTTCATGTTTATATTTATTGCAATAAAAATCATTCAGTTCAACAAAAATGTTTAAAGTGCTTATATTTAGAGCACTATGCCATCACTGGAGATAAAAAGCAAATGTAAAAAAAAACAAACAGTATTTGTCCTCAGGAAGCTTATATGCTATTAGAATGCAAAAGGCTTTCTTATGATAAATAAACTCGTTGTGTGAGAATGTATATACTCTTGTCTATTTTTCTTGCATGTCTCAGCTTTTCTGGGCAACACTGTCCCTATCTATAAAGCAAAGAGATTGGGAAATAATGACCTCTAAGGTTTTTTCCAGGTCTCATATTGTAAGACTGCCTGTTAATTACTATAAATTAAAAGGATTAATTAAATTGAAGACATGAAGGTAAATTGAAGATAAAGATTTGAATTAAAGATAATCTTTAGGGGGTCATGTAGGTTTTCTCTATAATAAGCCATTTAGAAAGTTGAGCAAATAAAAATATAAAGAATATGTGGGATATTTAAGGTCATTCAACCAGAAGACTAATATCTCTTTCACAGTCATTGATTTAGAACTAAAAGATACTCAGAATTTACCTACTTTAACTCTTTCATTTTTTTTTGTATGAATTAACTCAGAGACATGAAGCGATCTGCTTAAAATCATATTGATAAGGATGGAAAACCAAGTCTTCTTACTTTTTTCAATTGTATCATATGGTGCCCTTGAGGCAGACTAAACTCTTCCATAATGGTGTGTTTTGAATCACAGATTTCCATAATATAAAATCATCTTTTCTAGTTTCATGAATCCAGTAACCTTGCTTACTTATTCAAGCTCATACTTAACTGTGTTTGTTTGTTTGTTGTTGTTGTTGCAAAACTGCTTGAATTTGGGAGAATGAAGGACACAGTCTCCACTGAACGGAAACTTGCATTCTGAGAGAAATGAGAATTTATCAATGTGACATACAAAGTCAGACCTACAAATCAACTGGGAGGGGGAAAATCTCTATAGAAATTAATGTAAGACTGCCACCTGTTGGGATTTGTTTCACAGAAGTTTCTAGGGAAACTTTTCACTCAATATATGGGTCAGAGTATTCACAAATGTACTCAGTAACAGCCTGGCTTCTGAATACAATACAGAATTTCATCCAGTCATGTTTCTGTGGTCCTAAAAAAGCTTATGGAGAGTCACTTCCTTTAGTATTTTCTTAAATATCCAAAAGAGAAAGGAAAAAAAAAGCACAGCATAATATCTTGGATTCATTTATCTGCTGGACAGATTAGATGAATAGACCAGTAAAAAAAAAAAAGGAGGGGGGGAAGCGTTGCTTAATCTTCTTGCAATTACAGATCCTTTTGAGTCAGGTGAAGACCATGGAATAATATTTTTCAATGCATGCAATAAAATACATAAAATACAGAGGATACAAATTACATTGAAATATAATTGTATATGTACACACAGATACACATATATGTATATTTCAATTCATAAATTCCAAGCTAAGAAATTTTCAAATAAACCAACTTCTTCTAAGTAAAGATACTTTTTAAAAAATTGAGTGCTCTCGTTGGGAATATTAAATCAAGGAAAAGTGAGATTATTTGGAGTTGACTTAATCTGGTAAATAGATATGATTAATGATATTTCTTTTGCCATGGAGCCTACAAATGCTTTTTCTGGCTACTTGTTGTAATATAATTGCTTTTTACCGGTTTCATTCAATTAATTATGGTAACTGAATCAAGAATCTGAAAGGTTACTACTAAGTCCTGAACAACGCAGTTTCTCATTTTTTCCCATCAAACTTTCTTTCCCAGCCATGAATATATCTGGATCTCATTCTTTTTTATTCTTTTTTTAGCTTCCTGAAATGACTCACGTTCAAACTCAGCGACCCTGGTTGATGTTTCTCCTGCAGAACTTTGGATTGATACTGGGTTGGCTTTCCCTTTTAATGCTGGCTATATATGAGCATAACATTAAAATATAAAGTCTTTGCTGGGATTCTCAAGATTTCTTTCAAATTAATTTCTCTGTTTCATTATTTTCTATGCACTATCTAGTTATTTGTAAATTAATTTTTGTGTCTTAGGTAAAAATAAGCCATCATTTCACTTTATTAACTTATTCAGATTTTGCACTATGGCATTGTTTTCTTATAAATGTAAAGGTTAAGATTTAGTCTTAATTCAATGTTTTTTAGTTTCCCAAACTGTTCAAACTTATAGTATTTTAAAGGCAGAAAGTACTGAATTCATTATAAAAATTTTTCCTGATAACTCTGCCCCTCTAATAAATAATGTCTACAGTAATTGAACTGGACTATATAATTTTCATATATACATATATAAAACATACAAATGTATGTTTATCAATGTATATTTACTTCAATATCTTTAATGTAAAAAGTGCCTTATTAAAAATTACAAATTATAACCATACTCAATTTTATAGAAATGCAATAAAATCTGGTTTTAACATGATAGTAATGTGTATTCTTTTCTACTTCTCTTGAATTTTCCTGTTATCTCTCACTAGGTCAACAGAAGACAAAAGAAAATACTAAATTCCAACTCATTCATTTTTATGTGTAATCTCTTAAAGCCTAAACAACTCTGTATGTCAGCAGTCTGCTGCGTATTCACCAAATGAAATCTGTTCCAGATTGCAATCAGAAGATGAAATTCAAAAATAAAACTAAATCTTCCATTGTGAAGCAGCTTTACTGATCAAGTGCCACTGATTGTAGCAGAAGACATTTATGATCAAGTTCTCCCTGGCAGCTGCAAAATATATTTCAGATTATTATCATTGCTATATGAGCCCATAATGAAAGGGAGGAATATGTAATAAGAGGGTGATTTCCCCCACTCCATCAATAGCTGAATGTTCAACAGTGCTAGTCTTGACAGTGAAAACTCTAATAATGAGTAATGTCATCAGTTCAGGTAGTTCCTTTAACAATTTGGATCACCATCCATTCATTCCTGCCATTCTTTATTGATTCAAAATCTGTCATGCAATTTGCATACAAGGTACTGTTACCCTTCTTAAGTAGTCTAGACATTACTTGGCTGTCAGTGGGACACATTGTTCTATGCTGTGTTAGGTTATATTGCTGTATAACCCCCACCTTTTTCTTTTTTTGTCCAGGTAATGGTCTTTTACTTCTTATCCTAGATATTTCTCATTCCTACTATGTTATACCCTAGTCTTGTCTCCCACCCATACTTCTTAATTGCTCTTTATGATATCTTTAATTTCAGCTCCTTAATGATGGATATTCCATGATTAGGACTTTTAAAATCTATCAAAGTTAAAGATAGCTCTGGCATTTTTCTTTTAAAAAGCAGACATTATCTATGTTTATAGCACCTTAATTTCTAAATATATTCTTCCTCTTACCATTATCCAGAGAGCCATATCTTATACTAAAAAAGAAAAGGGAGAAAAGAAAGAAAAAATGAGAAATTAGTTTTTTAAAAAGCTAACCAATATATAACTGAGTCTGTTAGTATTTGCCATGTACAATACCTATGCACAAATTCAGCAGAGTACCAATTTTTTATGTAATATCAAAGAACTAGATATATAAATTAGTAAGAATCCCCTATTTCTCTATTTAAGAAGGGAAGGGAGCACAATCTCATTCTCTCAGTCAACCTTATTCATTATAATCCAACATTTCTTTTTGTTTCTATGTTGTTCTTTTTATTTCCATTGTCATTTTGTCTATTGTTTTCTTCTACTTATTTTACTTGTCATTAATTCATGTTTTCACATTAATTTCTGTGTTCTTGTAATTTCTTATGGCATCAAAATATTCCATGACATTCATGCAAACAATTTATTTAGCCATTTCCCAATTTTGTTGTCTATTTTTTGACACTACACAAAAAATACTACTAAGAATATTTGTATGGATATGTCATGTTTCTTTTTTATTCTGAACTTGACAGTCATCAACTAATAAACACTTCAATATAAAAGGAAGACACAAAAGAGAATTATATAAGAAATTACTAATTTCTGTAAATCATACTTGTTTTTAAATATATATATTTATATAAAAATTTAACCAAAGTATTAACAAAATTATTCTGAATACCTTTTTGCATTCCTTTCTGTGTTCTGAGAATTTTTTAAATGACTTATTACTATTACTTTTTAAAAAATATATCTCATTACCTATTGCCCTACCTCTCTACTCTCCACCTCCCCCCACATTTGAATAAAGACTCTTCTTTGTAACATCTATACAAAGTCCAACAAAACAAAGCCATACATTGATTATATATGAGCATGCCCATCTCATTCCACATCTCTAGTCAATTAACTCTCTACCAAGAAGTGGGCAGCATGTTTCTTCATTAGTCTTTTAAAATCATTATTGTTTGCTGCTTTGTTTAGAGTTCTGAGGGCTTTCAAAATCTTTTGTCTTCACATTGTTACTGTTGTCATTACATAAATTGTTCTCCTGGTTCTGCTCATTTTATCTTGCACCTGTCCATCCAAGTTTTAACATGTTTTCCTGATTCTATAGTAGTTAGCATTCTTATCGTACAATTATTTTCCATTTTATTACTAAGCCACAATTTCCACAGATATTCCCATATTGATGGACATCTATTTTGTTTCCATTTCTTTAATACAACAAATGCTATTATAAATATTCATGTATTTATGGGTCCTTTCCCTCTCTCTTACACCTAATAGAAATAAAATAGTAAGGATAAGTTAGTGGCTTTGGAGGCATAATTACAATTTATTAGAACACTTGAGCCATTTCATAGATCCATCAACCTTGGATTATTGTGCTTGTTTTTCCCACAGCTCATCCAACATTTATTATTTTCCCTTTATTGTGTTCTTTTTCAGTGTGATGAGCATATGGTAAGGTGTTGTTTAAATGTGCATTTCTCTTATTATCTGTGATTTAAACAGTTTTCATATTGTTGTTGACAGTTTTTATTCTTTTGAGAACTGCCTATTCATATCCTTTTGTCAGTAATCTAGTGGGGAATTATTTACCCATTGCCTCTTGTTCTTATATATTTTTATCAATAATTTGTACTTTTTGGATATGAAACCTTGACCAGGAAATTTTGGCATAAAGATTTTCCCCAAATATTTCCCTTTTAATTCTATTTGGGGTTGAAAATTTCATATCATTTAAATTGACTGTTTTGTCTTTTAGGCAAAATATTGTCCCTTGCTTAGGTATGAATTCTCCCTCTAGCCAGAGTTGTGAGACATATCACCTATTTTCTAAGTAATTTTTATCATATAAATTTTTAAAATTTAGATGTTTCCACTTTCTTTTCTTTTATTATTAATTAAAACTTTTTATTTACAAAACATATATATGAGTAATTTTTTCAACATTGACCCTTGCATTACCTTTTGTTCCAAATTTCCCCCTCTTTACCACCACCCCCTCCCCTAGCTTGCAGATAGTCCAATATGTGTTAAATATGTTGAAATACATGTTAGATCCAATATATGTATATATATTTATACAGTTATCTTGTTGCATAAGAAAAATCAGATCAAGAAGAAAGAAAAAGAAAAATTGAGAAAGAAAACAAAATGCAAGCAAATAACAACAGAGAGAATGAGAAGATATGTTATGTTGTGTTCCACACTGTGTTCCCATGGTTGTCTCTCTAGGTGTAGATGGTTCTCTTCATCACTGCAAAGTGGAACTGGTTTGAACCATCTTGATGTTGAAGAAAACCTGTCTGTTAGAATTGATCATCGTATAGTCTTATTGTTGCCGTGTATAATGATATCTGGGTCCACTCATTTCACAGCATCAGTTCATGTAAGTCTCTCCAAGCTTCTCTGAAATCATCCTGCTGACCATTCCTTATAGAACAATAATATTCCACAACATTCATATAACATAACTTATTCATTCTCCATTCTCCGACTGATGGGCATCCACTCAATTTTCAGTTTCTTGCCATTACAAAAAAGGCTGCCACAAACATTTTTGCACATGTAGGTCCCTTTCCTTCCTTTAAGATCTCTTTGGAATATAATCCCAGTAAAAACACTGCTGAATCAAAGGGTTTACAAAGTTCGATAACTTTTTGAGCATAGTTCCAAATTGCTCTCCAGAATGGTTAGATTTGTTCACAATTCCACCAACAATGTATTAGTGTTCCAGACTTCCACATTCCTTCCAACATTCATCAGTATCTTTTCCTGTTATTTTAGCCAATCTGACAGGTGTATAGTGATATCTCAGAGTTGTCTTAATTTGCAATTAAGACAACTCTGAGATATCACTACACACCTATCAGATTGGCTAAGATGACAGGAACAAATAACGATGAATGTTGGAGGGGCTGTGGGAAAACTGGGACACTGATGCATTGTTGGTGGAGTTGTGAAAGAATCCAACCATTCTGGAGAGCAGTTTGGAACTATGCTCAAAAAGTTATCGAACTGTGCATACCCTTTGACCCAGCTGTACTACTACTGGGCTTATATCCCAAGGAAATATTTAAAAAGGGAAAGGGACCTATATGTACCAAAATGTTTGTGGCGGCCCTTTTTGTAATGGCAAGAAACTGAAAATGAATGGTTGTCCATCAATTGGAGAATGGAGAATGAATAAGTTATGGTATATGAATGTTGTGGAATATTATTGTTCTATAAGGAATGGTCAGCAGGATGATTTCAGAGAAGCTTGGAGAGACTTACATGAACTGATGCTGAGTGAAATGAGCAGAACTAGGGGATCATTATACACTTCAACAATGATACTGTATGAGGATGTATTCTGATGGAAGTGGATATCTTCAACATAGAGAAGAGCTAATCCGATTCCAATTGATCAATGATGGACAGAATCAGCTACATCCAGAAAAGGAACACTGGGAAATGAATGTAAACTGTGAGCATTGTTTTGTTTTGTTTGTTTCTCTTCCCAGATTTTTTTTTACCTTCCAAATACAATCCTTCCTTTGGAACAACAACAACAACAAAATTTGGTTCTGCACATATATATTGTACCTAGGATATACTATAAGATATTTAATATGTATGGGAATGCCTGCCATCTAGGGGAGGGGGTGGAGGGAAGGAGGGGAAAAACTCAGAACAGAAGGGAGTACAAGGGATAATGTTGTAAAAAAATTTACCTATGCATATGTACTGTCAAAGAAAATGTTATAATTATAAAAATTAATTTAAAAAAAAGAAAAAACTTTGCATTTCTCTGATAGTGTTCCAATAGTGATTTGGAACACCTTTTCATGTGGCTACAAATAGTTTCAATTTCTTCATCTGAAAATTGTTCATATTCTTTGACCATTTATCAATTGGAGAATGGCTTGAACTATTATAAATTTGGGTCAATTCTCTATACATTTTAGAAATGAGGCTTTTTATCAGATTCTTTAGGTGTAAAAATATTTTCCCAATTTATTGCTTCCCTTCTAATCTTTTCTGAATTAGTTTTGTTTGTACAAAAACTTTTTGACTTAATATAGTCAAAATTATCTATTTTGTAATCAATAATGTTCTCTAGTTCTTCTTTGGTTACAAATTCCTTCCTCTTCCATAAATCTGAGAGTTCTATGTTCTCCCTATGTTCTTCTAACTTGTTTATAATATCATTCTTTATGTCTAGATCATGAAGCCATTTAGACCTTATCTTGGTATATGGTGTCCCCAGTGTCTGTTAAAAATAAAAGCCAAGTTTCTTTTTCTTCTTAGTAATGTCTGAATATTCAAGTACTGATATGATACTAGGTGCCACAGAGATGAGTAGGAGTTATATTGCCCTCATTGTATTCCAGTGTGTATGTGGCAGGAAGTAGAGGTGGAGTGCAAAGGAATGAAGCAAACTCAATTTTATTTATTTTTTTATTTATTTATCTATCTATCTATCTATTTATTTATTTATTTTCTTTATATAACATAGCTAAGTGCCTAAAAGGCATCAGTCTTCAGAGGAGGCAAAGATCATCTCCATTAGGATACCAGGGACAAGCTTCAGAAATGGACAAAATGATTCATTATATTTAATCACTACTGCTTTTTTCTCCATATTCCTTGCTTCTATAAATACTCATTCTTTGCTACATCCTGGACTAGAGAGACTCTTGCATTTTGATTTTATGATCAAGTGGTTTTCAATCTTTTAAAGACTTCTTTGAGGTAACTCCTCTGTCAACATGATTATGTAAATCAATTTTCTCTACATAAGTCTCTCGGGGAAACCACTACAATTCCTCAGGACAAGATTCTTACTGACTGAGAAATCCTGTTCGATTGCTAATGAAAGTAAGTTTTTCTTTTCCTTTATTAGAAGTTTTATTATTTTCACTCTTTGACATCACTAAACGGACAAACTAAATGATTTCCAAAACTTTTAATTCTATGGTCTTTAGTGCTATGATTCAGGATTTTTATTTGATATGAAAGGTAGTATATAGGTATTTTTTTCTTGGTAAGTGAAGCTATTTATTGCGTGTATGCCTAAGAATGACATTTCCAGATCAAAAGAAATGCTACTTTTATATACAGTACCTATCATAGTTCCTACTACTTCATAAGCTAATAATAAATGCTTATTTGGTTGGTTTGTTGATTGAAAGAGAAAGAACATGATGTTTAAAGGTTTTATTCTGATTAGCTGTGAGAAACAGTAGTCAGTGGATCTTCCTAAGTGAAGAAGGGAATTTTTTTTCAATATCCAGAAGACCTTGTATTTCTCTGATCTGATTTTTTTCCATGCCATCTCTAAGGCTATAAAAAAAGCATATGCTTGAAAGATTCTCAGACATCTCCTTATTTCCAATTCAATTACTCATTTTAGATTTCTCTGGTTTCTTCATCATACTCCTAGCCAGCTGCTCTGTTTGGTTTGACTTGACCATCATCTTCATCATTCCTCAATTAGGATAAACTATCATCAGATAAATGTACTTCCAAGGAACTTATCAACATGGTGATTGTTTCAGCTTTGCTATTTATATCTCAGTACCCTCAGTTGAATTGGGGGACTGGAGGTCAGAACAAAAAAACTCCTCTCTTGACCTCCCTTTATAGGAGGCTCCAAGTCCTAATCTTTTCTTCCTTTGCCATCACCTGATCTACTTGGTTTCAAATGTACCATCATCTTAATCATTCCTGGTGCCAGGTGCTCTCTGGCTTTCTCCCCCACTTTTCAGCCTCTTTTTGTGTATTGTCTTCTTCCCATAGCTTGTAAACCCTTTGAGGGAAATAACTGTCTTTTTTTCTTATTTGTATCCCCAGGCATAGTGCTTGACACATAGTAGGTACATAATAAGTGTTTTTCACACTTCAATATCTTTCACAAGAAAACCCCAAATGAGGTCATGAAGAGTCAGACATAACTCCAATGACTGAACAATAAATCAATAACCTTACACTATTTGCACATGGATACTATAGTGCTTAAATCCTTGGTAACCTCTACCCATTGGCTATTTTTCAGCAATAAAACTGTAATTCTGTTTGGTCCATTCATCCAAGTAAATGAAGTATTTATGATAAGTCAACAATAATGGGAACAAAGAAATTAAAATTCACAGCTGAGGTAGATTAATCAGAAGATTAGGGAACCACCTTGACAAATATATGCTTTCCCATTCTATCCTTTGCTTGACATCAGTGGTGTGCTTGACCTAGTTTATACTGGAGAACAATTAATGGTTAAATATTTAGTGTGAGTATGTAGGCCTCAGAAATTAACAAATGCTATAAATCATGGCTTTATTTATTGTGCAAATTGAGAAATGTGGAGAAAATACTGATTATTTAGATTAAATTTAAATGTGTTAAGCATACATTCTTTTCAGAGAGCCACTTGTTAAATATTTATTAACACATCTCTGCTTGATATTAATAATTAGAAGGTGAGTTGACAAAACAAGCTCAAGGAATATTATTTTGACATGGTGTATCATTTGAGACAGAATGGTATAATGGATAAGTCATTGGCTGTGGAAAAAGAAGACCTGGCTCCAAGATCTGTCTTAGACACTTACTAGTTTTCTTAGTCTGGGGCAAGCCACTGAATCTCTTTAAATTAGAGGGTGTTGAACCTAGTAATCTCTAAGGTTCTTCCATTTATAAATCTGTGATCCTATGGCCAAAGAACTTATATGCAAAAATAATGTAAAATAATTATGAAATGTGACTTTAAATTTTTACCCTATTCGAAGGAGAGATTAAGGTTGTGTTTTATTCTACTGAGAGAAATAATTGTTTTTTATAGTCAGCAAACCATAACTATGTAAGATTTTGAATTCTCTATGGTGTTTAGTCAATTTGTGAATCTAAAAGTGGACTGCTATAAAATATTATTTTCAAAAGTCTTTCTGTTCTCTTCTCAAACCATCTTCAAGAATGTCTTAAGTGAATATGTAAATTCTTCACACAAAGTTTGTAGAAAGGGGAAAGTAAACACATGGCTTGGCCATTAGTGATATTTTCTCACATTTTTTAATAGTAATCCATAATTTCCAATACTCCCACTTGGTACTTTCTACCCTTTCACAGACTTTAAGAATTTCTCTCTTAAAGTACTCAAATTTGTTTTATATCCTAATATATGTGTCAGTCACTACTTTCTGATTGTTGCAGAAGAAGGGATAGATAGCGTATAGGTATGGAGTATCTGAATCATCTACAAATTAGGAACTTCTTGCACTTCTTAGATCTGAATTGCATTTTCCAATATTTTTTTTCTCTGTCTTCCCTTATACTTTTGCATCAAATTCATTGAGTGTGAAAGAATATGCTGATTTAATTTAGATGTTCTTGCCAAGATCTAGATAGATCTTGTCTAACTAAACTTTTGGGGAAAAAATGGTAACATATAATCTGTAATTATTTTCATGGTGATCTATTTGCAATAATTTTTCATGAACCCTGCAACATGAGAGGACCAAATTTCCCATGATGGTTGACACTCCTTTGTTGCCTTTGGGCTCACAATCAAACCATGTTGGCTAACTCTTTTATATTTCTAAGGAGAACCTGTAAGTCATCCTTCCTTCAACATCCTTTGTTATTGGGTTTCATTTTTAGGGAGAATGTCAGGATTGATATTCTTCAGTTCCTCCAGTAGTATGTAAACTTTGTTCCTTGGTCATTGGCCAAGGGATATTACATTTACAGTACAGACAGCTAAGTTAATGTTTATAGATGTTTTTAAAACGTTGAGATTCCTAACACCTTATGTCACCTTTTCCACTACTCTTGTGGAATTACTGCAGAATGGAAACCAGGATTGAACCATTTTCTATTTTTATTTCATGGATTGTTTAGGCCAGATAATTCAGCTCTGTGGGTCAGCCTATTGGTAATAAGATTCATTCTATTTAGCCAGGCTTGCTCTTGGAAATCAGAGGCAGCTTATTGTTGAGAATATAATTAACACTATTAAAACAATTCTTCTACTTTCTGGTCATAGCTTTCTAGGGTCACCTTCATGCAACATTTAAGCATTGGATAGTATCTTTGGTTAAGATATAGATGTAGACATAGATATAGACACAAATAGATTATAGTGAGACCTCTGTGTATGATTTTATGCAGTTAAACAAAACGTAGAACATGTGAGGAATATCTGGCATAATTTTTGTTTGTGTTTTCTATGGAACACTTCTACATTTGACTTTAAGCTTTCATTCAAACAATTTTAATTAAAAAGGCTCTGATTGATGGATTTTTGTTCTAAATTCAAGTGTTTAGGAATTTTGCTAAATTAGAAAAGAAAAATATTGGAAGTAGTAAGCCACTTTTTGACCTTCAAGACAATAAGCTTATTTTCAATTCCAACAAAGGTGAATAAAAAGTAGTGTATGAGAAAATAGTGGTGAAAAATGTCTAGGTTTCAGAGACTAGGATATTGAAGGAAGGATGACTTACAGGTTCTCCTTAGAAATATAAAAGAGTTAGCCAAGATGGTTTGATTGTGAGCCCAAAGGCAACAAAGGAGTGTCACATCATGGGAAATTTGGTCCTCTCATGTTACAGGGTTCATGAAAAATTATTGCAAATAGATCACCATGAAAATAATTACAGATTATATGTTACCATTTTTTTCAAAAGTTTAGGTAGACAAGATAGCTTTTAACGAGGATTTGAATTTAAATAGGACACTGCATGCAAAACTTCCATTAAGGAAATGAACAAAGCAAATATGACTTATTAGTCCATATCATTGATTGTTTTCTAGTAAAATAAATTTGCTTACTGAATCAAATAATCAACAAATATTTATCAAGTTCTAACTCTGTTGGCAGGAGTCAAAAAGACAAAAATAAAATACTTTCTACTCTCAAAGTACTTATACTTATCAGAGATAAGTATACATATAAATGCTTACAAAATATATGCAAAATAAAACAACTGTTTGGACATGTATACATATATTGTATTTAATTTATACTTTAACATATTTAACATGTATTGGTCAACCTGCCATCTGGGGGGGGAGGAGGGGAAAAGTTGGAACAAAAGGTTTGGCAATTGTCAATGCTGTAAAATTACCCATGCATATATCTGGTAAATAAAAACTATAATTTTTTAAAATATATGCAAAATAAATACAAAATAACTTAGCGAGGAGGAAACACCAAAAGTGGAGGGGACAAAAGATGAATCACATTGGAAATAGCTTTTTCATTGATCTTGATTGTAGCCTCTAAGAGGCAGACAGGAGGAGAAAGTGCATTCCAGGAATGAAAATAGCCTTTGCAAAGATACAGAGATTTGACATGGAATTTCATGTGTGAAGAACAGTGAGAAAGACAGTTTAGTGGGGTCAAAGAGTGTGGGAACCCTCTCATCTACCCAGTCACATAAGAGATGATGCCAATCAGAGGGAT
>NC_133621.1:53432697-53457697 GCF_048593235.1 Sminthopsis crassicaudata
TTTTGGGGAGCAGGAAGAAACTTGTTGCATGTCAGATAGAGTGTCAAAGACAAAATACCAAAATACTAGAGACGATTCAATGGCAAATTTTCTATTTTCGGTAGTTACAATTAGTCTGCATGTAAAATTATTAGTCTGACGCTTTTATTGATATACATATGTGTATGTATATAATATATATGTGTGTATATATAATAGGGTATAATATAAATACCATATAACATAATAGATGTATATACTATATAGAAAGATTAATATAATATAAATGCATATATACTATGTAAAATATAATATACAATATACATATAAATATATGAATATATTTATATTGAGATATACAATACAAATACATATGCTATAATATACAAATATGTAACATGTAAATATATAACATAATAAATATGTTATATAAGATATCAGATTAATAGAGGGAGAGAAAGAGATGCGTATGTATGTATATACACACATTCTACCTGCTAAGGAATTAGAATTAGTCTTGAAAAGAGGGATTTCAACATGAAATAAGGATCCCCTTTACTCTCTCTACAAGCATATCTGTATGCACACACACGCACACATACACACACACACGCACACACACATACACACATACACACACACACATACACACACGCGCGCACACACCACCATCCCCAACAACAACAATATATTGCTATAGTCCAGGTAAGAAAAAATTAGTTCTGAATGAATATATGTGACTACAATGAATGGGCTGGATGTGAGATATCCCAGCTATAGAATCAGAAAGACTACTTAGTGATTTTAATAGATGGAGTGTGGATGCAGTCTAGGGCTGACTGCAAGATTAGGTGTCCTGTGGAGGCTCAGTTGAAAGTGTCTTGAGGGGCCAATTCCTAGAATAGAAAGGGATAAAGGTTAGGACCTTGGACAGCCATTGGATGACATCAGTAAGAAGCAACAGAGTAGGATGATAATGGTGGATTTATTTGGGAAACAAAATCCATATATGTCTATTGCAAATGATGAAATGAATGCAGCCCATTGTCCTACTCTCTGGCTACCTTTAAATTCATGTTGTGAATCTACTAGGAATACAAGGTACCTGCTTTGGAGACCATTACCCTAGGTGACTTCTAAAAGTCTTTTCAAGGTTGAGAAGTCTATGATTTCCTGTAAATTATATTTGAAGTTTTGTGATTACAAGAAAGAATAAACCAAAGACAATTCAACACAACACAATTACGCTATCTAAAATTATGGATAAATGCCATATGCATTAGTCTGATGCTTCTGTGGAACATGAAAAGCTTTTGAAGCTGTTAATCCTAACAATTCTACCAGATGTATCCGGTTAGTCAGCCCTGTTCCATGGAAGAAGAAACTGAGATTAGGTAGATGGCTCCAAGGTACATAGTGAGTCAATCATTATTCTCCAATTAAGTTCTATACTCAGAAGTTTTTACATTACATTAGGTGTTGATCAGTCTCTCTTCTGAAATGTCTTTATGACCAATGACCAAAATACAATGACAAAATACTAGCATTATTAGTCCTTCACTTTTATTCAGGAAGGTACTATTTTTGACTAGAAGCTGCTTCCTTGGCTTTCAAGATTTGACCTCTCCAAACTATTTAACTAATTAGTCAACAAGTCTAACCTGTTGGTACTTAGTATAGACAGTGTAGTTACTGTGATTAGTTATTAATAGCCTGTTTGGATCTCAAGTATGATAATTAGTCATCTAGCATTTACTAAGTGTCTACTATTAGCCATGCAGTAATTTTCCCAGAAAGAAGATCCAAATAATTAGGAGGGAATGAGGAGATGTTCTTTGTGGAAAGTGGGATTTTAGTGAGACTTAAAGAAAGAAAATCTCTGTGTGTAAAGAAGTACATTTTAGTATTTTAATATTACACGTTGTGGTCCTAACAACAGAATCAACCAAATATTGGACGCATAAAAATCTTATTCAAAATTCCTCCTTTCTAAGACAAGACCCAGAGAATTCCAATGATTTGGCCAAAGATACCAAGCTAGTTAGTAACAGGTGGGATTCACTTTCTCATGTCCAAAGCAGGGTAATTTCCATTCCAATATGCTCCTCTTCCAATGGGAAAAACCTTGATGGGCAACATTGCTAGTGACAAAAGCACTGGCTCTGAGTTCAAGTCCTGCTTATGACTCTGGCTGTATGACCCAAGCAAGTCAGAAATAACCTAAATCTGTCTTTCCTCCTCTGTAAAACCAAGGGATTAGACCCTGAGGCTCATTTTAGCTTTGTGCCAAGAAGCCTACATGGATCTACAGCCCCAGTAAGTAATAGCTCACTTACTATTGAGCATGGACAGTACTGGTCTTTTCCTCCCTGCTTCAATCTGGCAAATGTCTTTCAGCAATCTCCAGGCTTGTCAGCACCACTATTACAGGATGATTAGGGCCAGGGCAGGCCTAAAGAGAAAGCTCAAATCAATCAGTTTTCCTAGGAATGAGTTGTTTTGGTAAAAAGATACAGAGGGAAGTCTAAAATCCTTGCCTGAAAAGACCTGTTTCCCCTCATTAGCACAGATAATTATGGCCTCCAATCACCAGCATCCACTTTTTCTTGCTGACTTCCCGGGTGGTCTGCAGTTTGCCCCCAAACCCTCCCCAACCACAATGGCTTTCCTTTTCTCAGAGCAACCACTGCAGGGGTTAAAAAGAGTCACAGTCTCCCTAGAGAGTTTTGATTCACAAACAAGCTTCTCCCAGAAGCCCTGTGCTTTACAGGTCAGCCAAAATAAGAACTATTCCCATCCTTTCTTGTGTGTGTGTGTGTGTGTGTGTGTGTGTGTTGCACAGAATGTTCCCCATCCCCAACCCTCCTCAAACCTGAGTGATTTTCCTGGATTCCCAGAGAACACATGTGCCACATGAGTAGAAAGGGGTGATGTGCCATATGGCGGCCTTTTAACTACGCCAAACCCCTCTTGAGGACCAAAAGAACTGCTCATTGCCCCCTCTCTTTTTGGATATCCCTTCTATTTGGAGGGGTGAGGGCAGAGGCAATTTGGTTTTTCCCTCTTATAACAAACATTAGGTAGGAGATGCTCAATTTTCCCTCTACAAATGCAAATCAGAACTAGTTTTGCAGCAATGTATAATTTTGGAAAGTCAACTGGGGCACTGAGAAGGTAACTGACTTGTCCAAGCTCATATAACCAGGCTGCTTCAGAAGTGGAGAGATCAGCTCTCTATCCATCCACTGCACTTCCTTTCTTTTGTCCCCTCTGCTCTAAGAATCCTCATCATTTCGGTCCCCAGTATCAATACTGAGGATGTACCCCATGAAGTACTCTCAGTCCTCAAAGGCCAGCAAGGTAGAAAATATATTACATGTCCCCCCCAGGGGCCTATTTAAAATGTAAAAACATAAATATTTCTCCTCCAAATGTACTTAACTGAGCAAACCAGGATCTGGTTTATGTCCCCTCAGTCATCACACTGACACTGTTTGCTAGTCCTTTCCTGGGACTCAGCTGAAAAGAACCCCAGACAGGAAGAGCAGTAGAGAGATTGAGGGGGGTCCAGGCAGACCTGCCAGGAGACTGGTCTTCCCTCCCACAGATAAGTCCCCTTGCCTCCTAACAGGCTCCCCGATGTGTTATTGTTTTATGGTGACAGATCCCTAGCTCTGCAGCTCTGCTTGTAATTAAGCTGTTGTGGGCACAAGCCAGCCTAGAAAGTAAGCCAGCAAATCACTCTGCACCCTCCCTTGGCCTGCCTAGGGGGATGACTAAGCCAGGGGATTCGAGACTTTTGATTTTTGAAGGTCAAATTCAAGTACCCATGTCCCCTCTTCTCTCCCTCTCTCCTTCCCTCCTTTTCCTCAACCCCATTCTCCATAGAGACCTTCTTTAGAAGCATTGCCGAAGCCTTAATAAAGCAACCTTTCCTCAGGTTTCTAGATTTAGAGCTGAAAATCATCCATTCCTCTTTGTTTTTTCTTTCAGCATTTTCTAGGATTTTTTCTCCCATATTGAGTCAGCTGGAGTGTGTGATATGCTCATGATCACTCAAAGATAGGGAAAGAGTAGAAGAAACAATTAGAGCTCACTTCCACAGCCACCTCTAGCTTAGAACTCAGGTCCCAGTGGGACCCTCAGGGATATCAGTAAGCCAGGCTACCATTGTTTTTGGCAGAATTCTTCTGATTCCTACTGCCTTACCCATCCTTCTTCAAAGTAGTCCTTTATTATCTCTTCAAGTCTGTTTCCTTTTATGATAAAATGCAGAAGCTTAATTAATATTATCTAAGATGGTTTCCAACTCTGAAATGAAAAATTTCTGTGATTCTCTTTCAACCAAATGCAGAGATGTGGATAGACAATAGTGATAATCACAATGATGATAACAGGGACATGGACACCAGGGTCTCAAAAATCCAATTATTACAGATGTTATTGATCTAGAAGTAGCAAAATGCCAGTAACGGTGGCTCAGCTGAATGTTGTCCTACCCCATGCAATCCCTTAGAGACAGTTTGTTTAAATCCTGCATGAAAAATTTAGTGAGTCCAATAGCCTAGGATTAGGTCTAAATCTATGTTTTTTCAAACTGGAAGAATGTGTCTGATGTTAACAACTCAACTCAATTATGCTTCAGTGATCTCATTGGTGTGGGAGTTCCCTTCAGAGTGCACTTCAGTTCCCATTCTTTTGTCCTTGTTTATCTATAACTCCTTTAAACGTGTATCTAGTTAGTTATTCCCACTAAGTGCTGCAGGAGATCCCAAGATTTTTAAATGTGGAATCCTGCTTCTAGTAAGCATGATGTTACTGCAAAGCCTATGGGCAAACTAGTTCCCACTAAACTGAAGAAAACTAAGGAAAATCTTGTTCTAAGAAAGAATAGGTTTGTGCTACTTGCTTATATAATATTCAATAATTCATCAACTGTTAATATTTTTCTTCTATTTTGGAGCAGCTTGTTAAATCTCTGCCTTTGAATGTACCCATTCATTTTGAGAATAGTTCCATAGATTTATTAATATCCCACCTTTTTATGATCTTTCCTCCCTGAACTGCACTGCCCACCATTTGATTCTGGGTCTCTCATCCTTTCATTCTGTTTCCTTAAGGTTACACAAAATTTTGCCTTGCTGTCCAAATCAGACTTGGAGTCTAAGGGATACCTCTTGTGGCTTTGTGTTAATAAAATTAAATAGATTTTGACCCTACTGAATACTGGTAATTATTTCCTTGATGTGACATTGATCTTGTAAGGAATTTGAACAAAAAGTATAAAGTTAGACAACAGCAAATAATTTACAAAGAATATAAATAAAAGACCTTGAAGGAGGAAGAGTTCACTACTTGCTAAGGTGACAAAGTCTCTCTCTCCTGGAGAAAAAGATGGGGAAATTTGGGTGACAGTTACTGATTGATTACTGATGATGTATCAAATCTAAAGACAAGTTTTTGTTTGTTTTTAAGACTTAATTTCCCTCTATCACCTAGGATGGTGGCTCAGTGGATAGAATGCTGGGTCTGGAGTTAGGAAGACCTAAGTTAAGTAAAAATAAGCTCAAGTGATCCACCTTTCCCAGCCTTCCCACTAACAAGGATTACAAGTATCCACTGCAACATCAGACTAATTTGTGCAATTACTAAATCGGTTGCTACTTAATGAGAACCCCAAGGCCTCAGGAGATCATGTAGTACCCTTACCTCATAGCTTACAGTTCTTTCATTATTTTTGTCCCGTTTTAGCACATGCTTCCCCTTATAAAAAGTATTGTTTTCCAAGATAACCATTGCCAGGTTCTTTAGTCTATCCTAGTATAACTCACTTTCAAACCATTCTGGTCCAATTTTTCTTCAACTTACTTTTGTTACTGTTCAGTCATCTTCATTTATGTCTGACCTTTCATGATCTCATTTAGAATTTTCTTGGCAGAGATACTGGAGTGGTTTGCCATTTTCTTCTCCAGCTCATTTTATAGATGAAGAAACTGAGACAAACAGGGTTAAATGACATGCCCAGGGTCACATTGCTACTGTGATTTAAACTTAGGAAATTGTCTTCCTGACTCTAAATCCAATGCTCTATGCACTATGGTGTTGCCTAGCTGCCTTTATATAATAACACCTATTTTAAGAAATTGTAGAGTAAAATATGCTCTATAGAGAAATGCTTCCAGACTTTTGGAATATAAGAACTATCTATAATAAGATGTATCTATACTGCTCATATAAAGGAGGAAACATGTTTGAACTCAGAGAAATGAGCCTTCCAAACTTCAGGCCATCATTTCATATTTTTTTTCAATTTCATGAAATCAAATCTGTCCTATGAACTGAAGGGCCAAATAGAACAATCAATGCCCAACCAACTCTACATCACAATCTGATCCCTATGAATTCGTCATCCATTTGCTCTTTTTTGCTTGCTTTTGTCTGTGTGGATTGCTAGGATGAATCCTTTTGAGTGCTTGTGGTCCTTTTTTAGGAATCCTTGTGGTATTCTGAGCTTTGATGCAATCAGCATAACATTATCCACAATCATATTGAGAGAAAATCACCAACTTGTCAAATCTCCTCTGACAGTGTAGGATTCAAAAAGGTGCACAATATTCTAAATGAAGTCTGACTGCTCTGGACACTGATTCTCCCAGTAACGTTTGAGATTACATTAGCATTGTCAGCTACCACATCATATTCCTGGGCTCATTTGACTTTCAGCCTGATAAAATCCTCGGGGTCTTTTTCACATGAATCTTCTGCATATACCTAATCCATTATACATATATATATATATATATATATATATATATATATATATATATATATATATATATAATATATATATATATATATATACACACACACATATATATATAAATATATATATATATACACACACACACACATATATATATATACTATACTATCTATATACTACTATATCTATGCAGGTGACTTCTCCTAATCCAAACCTATGATTTCATTAGTGTAGGTATATCAAAACTCTCTTCAATAATGTTTATCCATAACCCCTATAATTCATGGTCTTAATTACCAGATATTGAAAGGTTGCCCATGATCACATAATTTTAAAAGATTTTAATTTAGGGTTTCCTGAACATATAGCTGACCATCTAAGGACTGAACAAACAGTGCTTTTTTAAGTTTATCAAGGGTAGTCATTTTAAAAGGAGTTTCATCAAAAGCTATCCAATTCAGAGAAAGGACTGATGGCATCTGAATGCAGATTGAAGCACACTATTTTTACTTTCCTTTGTTGTTTTTTTTCTCCTGGTTTTTTCCCTTTCTTCTATTTCTTCTTTCATAGCATGACTAATGTGGAAATGTTTTACATGATTGCATATGAATAACCTTCATCAGATTGCTTGTTGTCTCAGGAAGGTGAGAGGGTAGGAAGGGAGAGAGAAAAATTTGGAACTCAAAATCATAAAAAGATGGATGTTGAAAATTGTTTTTACATGTTATTGGCAAAAATAAAATGCTATTTATATTAAAAAGCAGTTTCATCATAATAAATATATAGATAATAAAATAAATACTTGTTCAATTGAACAATGTCTGTAACAGATGAGGAAACTAAAATCCAGAAAAGGTAAAAAAAAAAAAACAACAAAAACCAACAACAACAACAACAAACTTATCTACTGTTATATAGCTTGTAAGTTGTAAAGCCACATTTGAATAGAAAGTTTTTCACTTATAACATCCTAAATCAGTTCAACTGAACAAGAATTAAGAATAGGTCCCTATGTCATTTATTTATCCCAAACTTTCATATACATTTACCACCACCCATTTTTGGCACATAGACTTAATAGGTGTTAATTGACTTATTGACTTATCATTTACCCCTTAACATCAAAGGCAAAGAACTTAAAGTGTCAAGGACTTTAGGGATTATTGATTTTAAACAACTTTTTTTTAGAAGTTTGGATAAATAAAATAATATTGTACTTTTGAAGCTAAGGCCATTGAAATGTGTCCATTGTAAAAAAAAATAATAATAAAAAAATTAAAAACTACATAACTTCAAATTCCAAGTGACATGGGAACCTTTTGAAAATCCTGTCAGTAGAATTTCAAATTTTTCTTTCTCAGTTTTTAATGACCTTGAGACACTGACCTCTCTTCTTAAATGTCTAATAGCCTTTATAAGATAGTGACTAGAGCAGAATCGTGACCCCTAAAAACACCCATAGATTCTTTGTCAGAAGTTTGGTCCTGAGAAAAGAGCCGAATCAAAAGTCAAGAGGATGACAGTATTTAGCTTGAAATGAAAACTTTGTCCTTTTTAGTCTAACTTTTAGAGGCTATCTGGTAGATTGAAAAGTCTCATGGATCTGGATTTGAATCCCTGCTCTACCATTGACTATCCCTAAGCCAAATCATTCAACACCACTAATCTCAATTTCTACATCTGTAAAATGAGATATAAATTAGACAATCTTTAAAGTCCTTTCAAGTTCAAAGTCTATGATCCTGTTTTCCAAGATACTTAATTTCTAATTTCAGGACACATTTTTTCTGGCCAATTAATAATAATATTTTTGCCTTTACAAAACAGGCATCTGGTTACATTGGAGCTAAATTTAAATACATGAGTCTAATTTGTCCTCTGATATTGTAAGTGGGTGTCTTCTCTGACATGAGTTGCAGAAAGGCGCCATCCTGTCTTACTCTGAGATAAGAATGTTCTTAAAACCTTGTGATTACCCATTCTCAAGATACTTTCCCTGGGCCAGGGCCATCCTTAGAGTAGAGTGGACCTAGAGGCCACGGAGATCTTTGAAAGCAAATACAAAACCTTATCCATTGTCTGGTTAGACTCCAAAATCCCAAAGTTGGGGATTTTGCTCTTTTAATGTATATTGCTTCCAAGTCTGTTCAAATGCAGACACCTCTGGAGAATGGTAGCACTCTAATTCGTAATCCTTTATATATTAGAGTAAATAAATTTCAGGTAATTTGTTTATTGTACATTTAGTGTAGATGTAGGGGGGGGGAAGTATAACTCGAGTATATGAAGCATGTCTAGAACATTGAGTTAGTTCTGGGAGAAACCTTTCCAAGACCAACTATTTGAGTGCATTTTGGCTT
Organism: Sminthopsis crassicaudata; assembly: GCF_048593235.1. NCBI lineage: Eukaryota > Metazoa > Chordata > Mammalia > Dasyuromorphia > Dasyuridae > Sminthopsis > Sminthopsis crassicaudata. Next base: position 53,441,800 of record NC_133621.1, read on the forward strand.
CCTTTTGCCAGAGCTTTCAGCCCTCTGAGGTACATTGTGGCCTGCACCTCGCCATGTCCTGCAATCATTCTCATCCCTTTATCACCAGAACCTTGAGCCTCCCCTCCCCAGGCTCCCCAAATTTGCTAAGTAACCTTTTGACTTCCTTTGTTGGGGCCTAAGATCTTGGCTGAATAACTCCTACTTTTTCTTTTGTTGTTTTCTTTACTATTAGAATACAGGATGTCCCAAAAGTCTTCAATAGCTTAAAACTTCATCAAGATTGGGGCCAGGGACCATCCTTCTATCTTAGATTTATAGTATCAGTACTTAGCTCAGTACCAAGTACATAATAAGTGCTTAATAACCTATCTATTCTAACATTCCCATTTTACAAATGAGGAAATTGAGATTTATGTTGGCGATGGGATTTGATTAGGTTATAAATCCAATAGACATTGGAGGCTGTATTTAAATCCAGATTTTCTGACTCCAGAATCTGTGGTCTTGGGACTGGAGTGTAAGTGTGTCTAGGGCTACTATTAATATGGCAAAACCTAATTTTTCTAGATATCCATGGAAAATGAAGCCTCAGGCTAGTAGAATTTTGCACATAAGCAACAAAAAGATATGATGATAAATTCTAATGGACATGGCTCTTGTCAATAGCAATCACAATTGTGAAAATATGTATAGAAGAATTTGTACATGTTTAACATATATTAGATTACGTTCTGTCTAGGGGAGGGGATGGGAGGAAGAGAAGGACAAAAAAATTTGGAACACAAGGCTTTGCAAGGGTGAATGTTGAAAACTATCTGTGAATGTGTTTTGAAACAAAAAAAAAGCTTTATAAAAAAAGAACTTCACGTGACTTTATTTCTTGCTTTCTTCTGGTGAGAGGTGATGTTGGGCTATCCAACACTGAGTCACTCTATTTTTCCTCACAATATTATTATTCTGCCTAATGAACATATAATTAATATAGGTTGTAAAGATACAGATAATTAAATAAATCTTTGCATATCAATTTATAATCTGGAGAGATAGAACAATACTATGTATAAATTCACTACTTCATTCCCATTCATCCCTTCCTTTGCATTCACACCCACTGTAATTGTCCATATTTAATTTAATTTTTTAATTTTTATGATTTATTATATTTTTTATTTTTATACATCTATAATTTTATATTTATTTTTATTTATATTTTATATACTTATATTTAGATATTATATATTTTGTTATAGATTTATCATTTATTAATAACCAATCTTACAGTTGTATAACAACAATCTACCTCTAATCTCCTTCTCTTGTCAGAGGCAACATGGCAAAATGGATACATAAATAGTGTGTTGGGCTTGAGGTTAAGATAATCTTTTTCTAAATTTCACTGCAGATACTTATAGTTGCAAGACTCTAATCCAGTCAATTACCCTGCTCTTCTTCAATTTTTTCACCTAGAAAATGGAGCCAAACAATATTCAGACTATTTATTTCATATGTCTGTTATGATTTGAAATGAGATAATGCATATAAAGCACTTTGCAAACCTTTATGCACTACATAACCATTAATCACTAATTGGGATTCAAATCCATCCTTATCCAGGGCCAACAGATGAATTTTGGTAAATCAATGCTTTGGTCATGTCATGACTCATTTCCCCATCATCCCTACTCAAAAACTTCCAGTGACTAACCACTGCCTACAGAATAAAATTCAACTTTTGTAGCTTTGTTTTGAAGACCTTTTCACATTCATCACAACCACGCTTCCCAGTTTGATCTCTTCCTCCTCTTCTCTATGTACCCTTGTACTTTAATGTTCTTATGATTCCCCAAACGTTCTTTTTGCTTTTCAGCCTTTGAACCTTTGTCCATGTCAGAGTGTCTGCCTGAAATGATTTCCCCTGTGATCTCCGCCAATTGAGATATGGTCTGCCTTCCAAGTCTTGGCTCTAACATCATCACTTCCCCTAAAAAGTGTCTCCTGATCAGCATGATCAATAATGATTTTTCTCTTCTCAGAACTTCTTTATATTTTTATTTGCTTGTCATGTGGCATCTATCTTAGAGCAGAGATATTGAACTCTGAACCCACCAGCTTGCAGCCTGAAACAGATTAAAATGTAATTGGGAAATCTTGAACAAAATTATTAAAAATACAATATAAATAATGCTAATTTGTGACTTTCTAAATAAATATATCACCAATTTCTATATGAGTTTGAGATCACTGTCTGGGACTGTGCTATTATGTGTTAGTACAACTCTTATTACATCATAAGCTCCTTGAGGACAGGAATCAGATCTTATTCATCTTTTTTTTTTTCCATGAAGGATTACCCACCTCCTCAAGTGTTGAAAGGTGTGGAAAGAGACAAATTTTTGAACATGGCCACTGTATTATTTTGTTTGCTTGATTATACCTATATTCATCATCACAGAGCTTATTGGTTTCAGCTTTGGTACTTACATCTTATCAGAAGCTTTGCATCTGTGATTGAAAAGCTGGAGGATAGAGAAGAAAATTCCTACAAAACTCTTTATAAAGAGGGCTCGGAAACTAAATTAACTCTTTGGAGTTCATCATCCCCTCTTCAGTTTTCTTTTCTGTGTTATTTTCTCCCATTAGATTGTAAGCTCCTTGAGGGCAGAAATTATGTTTCTTTTTCTTATTTATATATTCAATGCTTAGCATAGGGCCTGGAGCACAGTAGGCATTTAATATTTGTTTATTGCATTGTTATAAAGATTTTCCCCTTTTCTTTCTCTTGATTTTTAGTTGGGAGGGCACCATACACAAATGATGCTTTTCTCAGCTCCCACGGGTTAAGACTTTTTTAATGCATAGAAGAGAACAGAAGGAAAATTTAAAAGGAACTATAGACAATTACTGAAGACATTACTGAAAATGATGAGTAAAATTGATTGTATAACTTAGAAAGAAGAAAGTAGTATGACATGGAGTTCTGTGATTTCATAAATATCTTCTTTTGTATTCTGTTGTGTATATAGAAATGCTCGTTATTTATTTATTTATTTATTATTTGGCAAAAACAAAAAAACTTTCTTCCTCTTTGCAAAGATGAGGGACAACGGATATGGAACATTGCCACCGACAGATTCAGTATGTGGTTGGCATATGATAGGTGCTTGCCAATTATGCCTTACTTTTGCTCAATTTATTTTCCTATTCTAAAAAAAAATTTATGACAGAGTTAACAGGAGAGGAAAGCAAGAAAGGATAGAAGCAAAAAGGAAAGTGATAGAAAAAACCAAAAAGTTATTATCAATTTTTTTCCCCAAAAAAGCAGGAAAAATCACAACTGGCTAAACCTCTGGATAGAATTCTGAATAAAATTATTCTTTTCAGAGTCGGTATTATCCCTGTTGTCCAGTTCTTTTATCTAGTAAATAGATAAGCTTAGGGCAAAGAAGATCCGAGTTCATATTTAGCCTCATCTACTTACTCTCTTAGATTCTTGACTTTAGAAACTAAAGGTAGGCAGAAATAGACTCTAAAGTTTCACCACTCTGAGATTACACCTTCGTAGCTGACAGTTTGTGTTTAGCAAATCAAAATTGTGAACTCAATGAGAGAAGGAACTATCTTTTACCTTTCTGTGTATCCTGAGTACTTAGCATATTGCCTGGCACATAGTAGACCATTGCAAATTTAGTAGGAACATATTAAGAACTTGTTAAATGTATATTGACTAACTTAACCTCTCTGGGTCTCAGTTATTTGAAGTATTTTACTAGATGGTCTTTGTAATCCATTCTAGCTCTATATCTGTGATTATATGATCTCTGAGCTTCAGTTTACTCATCCATACAAAGGATAACAATTCTTATTATACCTACCTCACAGGGTTATTTTGAAGATAAAATGAGGTAATGAGTACTCTGCAAACTTTAAAGTTCTATCTCAATGTCAATTACTATGAATAGGATTTTGTGACACGGTGTATAAACCACCAGGCCTGCAGTCAAGAAAACCTGAGTTCAAATCCAACCTGAGACACTAATTGTGTGACTCTAGGCAAATAAATTAATTATGTTGGATTGTTTCCTCATCTTAAAATGAGCTGGAGAAGGAAATGATAAACCATCCAAGATCTTTGTCAAGACCTCAAATGGAGTCATGAAAACTTGGCCATAACTGAAATAACTGAGCAATAACAAGAACTCATAGATATTCCACTGAAGACTCAAATCCTTGAACAAACAATCTCACACAGAAGGAGAAATTTTCAAATGGAGGGGAACTCATACTTCAAACCTTGCCTAGGTTCTGCTAATTTCTTGTCTTGGATCCAACTTTGGGTTCTAAGTTTCTAAGCAATTGACTGGGATTTTTCAACATACTTATCATAATGTAATTCTTTCACTCTTTAGAAAATGTCTTTACTTTAGATGTCTGTCAGTCACATGCTGAATCCTGGTGAATTAAACGAGTTGCCTGGAACAACACTACATTATTTCCTATTCAAGGAAAACAGCTTTGGTCTTTTAAGCAAGCAGTGCAATTTTCCATTCTCTTCTAGACGCCTTCATGCCGGCAGTAAAATCAAACCAGGGTACAACAATAAAGTACACTTGTTTATCTTCAATCAGAAGGAGTTTGACTGAGCCCTGGGTATTGTCAGAAGAAAGGTTCTTTTATATCAGAAGCATTTCTTTTTCTTTTCTTTCTTTCTTTCTTTCTTTTGGTGTCTTGTTTGGCTGCCTTGAATATGTGGGCAAAAGGGCAAAATTCCCATTAATATCAGGGATATTTTGTGCAGGTGGATCTGCTAGGCGATGATGACAGTAAGTGGCCATTTCCTCCCCCTGCAACAATCCTACTCACTTCTGTTTGCATAGAACATAGCAATTATTTTAAATTACTTTACAAAAGTCTGCTGAATTGTATTTTTTTTTTCACTTTGAAGGCTTTCTATTTTCTTGTGATTCAGATTAGCTTCTATCATGGATGCATGAATTTTCAGAATGGATTTTTATCTTTATAGCTAGTGCCCTTGTTTTGATATACTCTTTTCTACAAATTCTCTTTTATGTCTAGTTATCATAAACAGAAGCATAGAGTTTGAGGGTTGAAAAAAGATATTAGATATTTGATATAATCTGCTCATTTTACAGGTAAGGAAGCTGAAACCTGAAGAGGTAAATTGAATTAATCAAGGTTACATAATTGACTAATAACAGGGCAAGGATGAGAACAGAAACATTCTGATACCCAGTCATTTGGCTATTTTCATTATATTGTGCTGTCTTCCTACTGGATAAATACAGATTACTCTAATGATTTTTGCAAATCCATTGTAAAGGGTTAAAGGAAGTAGAATCTTATTATTATATGGGCTTGGATATGTCATGTCTCAAACCTGGTCCTCAGAAACATAGGTATGTGTATGTTGTTGTCATTAGTCATTTCAGTGATGTCTGACTCTGTATTACCCCATTTGGGATTTTTTTGGCAAAGATGCTACAATGGTTTTCCATTTTCTTCTCCAGTTCATTTTATAGATGAGGAGACTGAGTTGAACGGGGTTAAATGACTTGCCCAATTTCAAACTGCTAATGTCACAGGCTCATGAAGATGAATCTTCATTGATTCCAGGCCTGACACTCTTTCCATTGCATCATCTAGCTGCCTGTGATAAGAAAAAATAAAAGACAAAATGTAAATGCAGAGGCAACTCAGTGATCACTTTAGATTTCAAAAAGCTATATACAGAAAATGTAAACCATGGAAGGAGGAATGCAAAACTGTGGTAAAGTCCCATGCTAATCAGTGTTATGTGAAACAAAATAAAAAATGCTAATGACAGAAACCAAGTTCAGCTATTGGCTCTGCTACTTGCTCCCTATGTAATGTTGGAAGTCACTTAACCACTAGATGAACTTTGAGATTGCTTCCAATTTTAAATCTATGATCTATGATTCTATTCAACTCTTACTTTGGTTCAATTTTCTCTGCCAAGAATAATGGCTTGATCTCTGGACTAAAATGGATACAACAAAAATAGCCAATATAGAATTGAGAAGTAGGCCAGGCAGATAGATAGTGGAGGCAGATCTAGCTTCTTTTGATGAGTTCAAGTCATCAAATAAACCATATCCTGTATCCTGAAATACTGACACAATGTGTAGATGTCATTGCTAAACCATCATTGTCAGTTATTAAAAAGCAGTATAAAATGGGAAAAATTATTATAAGATTTGCAAAAATACTATTCTGTATTCTGTACACCCAAAGAAAATATTATTTGCAAAATAGTAAATACTATTTTCAAAGAAGGAAGGAAAATGGACTCTGAATTATAGCCCATTATAGCCCAGTGAGCTTGGCTCCAATTATTACCAATATCCTTGAATGTATGATTAAAGGAATGATGAATAATGTTTAAAAAGGAATCAATAATCACAAAAAGCCCACATATTTTTATCAAGAACATATCAAGCCAGGCTAAAGTCATTTTCCTTTTTAACCAGATTATCCAAGTTGATCAGTGAAGTGCTATAAGTATTGTTTATCTTGGTTTTAACAAAACAATGGTTTTAGTTGAAATCCCTTATTCTATTTTTGTGGAGAAGATGGATGTTAGGTGGATTAAAGCTATTTGAGTGGCCAGATTCAACATGTTGTCTTTATTTGGCTTGGAATTAACTTGGAAAAGGTCTCTGGTAGAGTGCCTCTGCACTTGCCCCTAGACTCTGTTACATTTTTATCAGTGAATTAGATAAAGGAATAGATGCCATGCTTTTCAAATTTGAAGATAGCACAAAGCTAAGAAAGATTTGAAATTATGTTTCAGTTATATTTATGAATATTACATCATCATATTTTGAACAAGAATGCTGAAATCCAGTGTGGGGGGGAGGGGGAATGTAAAGTCCTTTCTTTGAGTCTTAAAATTCAGGGAACTTTAAGGGAAATTCAGATGGCTCATCTGAAAAAAGGTCTGGGACTTCAAACTCAATATGAATCAAAAGCATAGTGTGGCAATTAAAAAGCTATTTTCCATATTGGATTATATTATATATAATGTTAAGGAAAAGGAAATTGATAATCATATTTTGCTGTGTTTTGATCAAACTATTGTTAATATAATCATAGAATTCAGACATTGTGATTGAATCAATCTATCAAAAGTAAACTAAATTGGACTACATCCTTAATCAATTTGAAAGGATGAGATGGGCTTTAGGTCTTTGGATAAAAATAGATGAAGCAACACAAGAAATATTTTTTTGACTAGTCAAAGCTAATAAATCATTTCCCATGGGATGATTATATGACAAAACAAGCCAGTTTGGAATCACAAATTCCAACAGTAGATCAAGTGGTAAATGGTAGGAAAATCAGGTGGTGAAGGACTCCTGAAAGAGAATTATCTTGGGAAAAGATCTCTCTCCTCTTGTCCCACTTTCTTTCTCTTTTCATCTCTTTCTCCTTTCTATCTCTTCTATCCTCTTCACTCCTCTCTCTTCTCTCTCTTCCTCTCTTTCTTCTCCAAACCCATTGTCCAAGCAACAACTGAGAATTCTGAAAGACTGAAAGTTTTGAAGTTGCCATTTAATTTAGCAGTGGTATCTACCAAAGCTAGTAGCAGTACCCCTGGAAAAACAGTGGTTCTTGGAAGCATCTGCATCAAGAGCAAAAAGAAACATAGAACAAATTGTATATCAAAGAAAGGCAGCTTTAAGGCTCTAGAAAAGGCACCAGTCCTTCAAACCCATAAGAGAATTTCACTTAAAGGAGAACTTGATGAGAATTCCATACAGGAAAAACACTGTAACTAATAGCTATGAATTTATCTTTTGGCCATATATGCTCTCTAAGTTTGGGCCCATCTTTCCTAGGAATCTTGTGTGTAAAAGTTGTATTCCTACATTTAGGTAAATACTTTTGCAATAATCATCTTTGCTATCTCTGTTTAGTAAATACCCTTTTTAAAGGAACTTTAGCTAATAAGCAACCAAAAGAGTAGGGACTCAGAAGTAACAGTACTAAAAACTCTGGCCACTTAGAGTTATCCACTGAATTCTGAAGAGAAAAATAGTGACCCTTTGATTGCCTGACCTGCCAGTATGAGTGTAAGTTTAAAGTAAGGAGTTTCCCGGTTTTCCCAGCTGCCAGTGCCTTCTCCTTGAAATGATCTAACTATTCTATGTATATTTCCTATATCATGATATTTCCTTTAGAAATTTTTTGAGAGCTCAGACTCTATCCCCATTTCTTTGTATCCTCAGAACTTAGAAAAACATCTACTGGGATATAAAAAAAAATTTCTTGATAATCCTTTTTTGACTGATTAACTGTAGCATTATAATTGGTTTTAGGGTTTAGCATTTTAAGATATGCTGATGAATGTCTAGAGGAGAGAAAAATGACCATGTGTCTGGAGATCAATACCAGATAAGGATCAATTAAAGGAAGAAGTGATGATTAGTCTATGGAAGAGAATGCTTGCAGGAGTGGTGGGGAGGAGTGATAACTATTAGAATGAAATAGGTTAAAACTTAATCTACTTGGCTCTAGGGAGAAGTAGCAAGAACGCTCCCTAACAACTGGAACAATGGAATTGGTTAAAAAGTCTGGAAGATCACCTGTTGGTTAAATTGTAAACATGATTCTACAGAAGTCCTTCACTAGCCGGCATTGCAACCATCCACACATGCGGAACCACTGGTCATAATAAATGGGGAAAATTTGAATTCTGTGGATAAGTTCATTTAACCTGGCAGAATGTTTTTTGGCTATATCTAGATAGAGCTAGCCAGAGCTAGCTCAACATTTGGAAGACTGAAAGTGTGGGAGAGAAAGTGAATCAGACTCCATATCAAACTGAAGGTCTACAGAGATGACTTTACTATTAAATACCTGTAAAATCTGGACAATCTATCCCAGAAAAGTGAACCTCTTCTATCTGAATTGTCTTGGAAAGAATCTTAAGCTCACCTGCCAAGAGAAGGTACCAGAAGTCGAAGTCGTTTCTTGAGCTGAAATGCCAAATATTCAAACTACTGTAGAGACCTTGCACAAGGTAAGCTCTTACAGGGTGGTTAGAAGAAGTGATGTAAGGACACTCTTAAGATTTCTCAGAAGAACTCTAGTATTGATAGAGACATGGGAGAATGGCACAGGACTGCCCAACATGGCATGCTCATATCAAAGAACTGAGCCCACTGTGCTCTATGAGCAAAGTACAATTATAGTAGCACAAAAGAAACATGAACTGGGTGTATCCACCCAAAATATTCTAACTTGTGTCCAAACTTAGTAGAGTCTTCTGAACTCATGGTGGACTAATCAGCCACAGCTAAACACACTGCATCCTGACCCCACTATGACCAACACTGATGTCATTGGTCCTCTTCAGCAGTGAAGGCTGAATAACAGCAAGAGATGATTCATTTTCGGGTATAGTTTGGACTTGATGGGTTCCGAGACTATTTCCAATAACGTGATTATTTGAAGAAAGTGACTGGATGAATTGTGCAAAATAAGAAATCAGGCGCCAGGTAGATCTGGGCAGCAAGACAGCCCAGTCACTGTAGTGTTCATTATTAAGGAGAGTAATATCCTTCTCTTGAATTTTTAAAAATTACTTATCAGTCTGGAAGTTATCTGTGCTACAGGGTCTCCAAATGATTAGTGATACCTACCAAATAGAGTAATTTGAGGGAGCCATAGGAAATAACCACTAAAAAGATAAAATATTTTGAAAATTCAACTACTTCCTGACTCTAATGATAATTTGAGAGAATTATCCCTTGTGGAAAGTGCTTTACACAGTGTAGTTACTCAACAATTCATTAGTATCAACTCCCTCCCCACCAATAGTTATATTTTGCTAAGAGGAAATCACAAAAGACCATGAATCAACTGTATGATACTATTAGTATATTCTTCTGTATAATGAAAATTTCACAAAGCTTATAAGGAATGTAGTGGCTGATTGACACTTAGGTAACTTTATTAAATGTTTCCCTCTCTGCCGTTTTCTCAGCTATTACTCCCACTCTAACTTATCTGTTCCAAAAAATTTGATGACTGTTTTCCTAATTGGGTGGTTTAAGTTTCTTTCATTTTCTTACTCTTAAAAGAGAAGTCATCTTCAATGGTTTGTTGGCTGCTAATTTTGTTCAAGATAAGAGGCTCTGAGAACACTATAATTCTATCACTATCAATTCTATGATACACAATGCATTGATTATCATTATCCTAATGATGCAGTGGAAAGAGCCCTGAGCCTGGAGTCAGGAAGAATTATCTTTTTGAGTTCAAATCATGCCTCAGACATTTACTAGGTATATGATTTTGGGCAGGTCACTTAATTCTGTCTTCCTCAAATTTCCTCAGCTATAAAATGATCTAGAAAAGGAAATGGTGAACCACTCCACCAAGAACCATCTCTGCCAAGAAAACCTTAAATGGGATCATGAAGAGTTGGATATAACTGAAAAAAGATCAAAGAACAACAAAAGGAATGCCCTTAATTAGTGCCTGTCATCTTCCATTCTCTTTCTTCTTCTCTCTCTCCTTCCTTCCTTCCTTCCTTCCTTCCTTCCTTCCTTCCTTCCTTCCTTCCTTCCTTCCTTCCTTCCTTCCTTCCTTCCTTCCTTCCTTTTTTTCTTTCTGTCTTCAAAATCTTCCAAATATTTTGCATTGGAAAAGTTGGAACGCCACAACCCTCAAGGAACTTACAATCTTGTGTTAGAAGCTGTATCAATAAATATTAAATCTTGTTGATTATTCAAAGCACAAATGTCTCATCTTTGGCAAAAAAGGCAAGTAAATTTTCCAAATAAAGGGGTGCATCTTAATTAAGCTACAGAGCATTTTAAACATTGTTGATGGATTTCTTTTAAAATTGCATTGGATACTTTCCTGATTCCTTAGTCACCCTCCCCTGAACACAATGTTGTTTTCTTCCCATCTTACTGTAACTTCATAATAATATGGTACAACTTTGCTTCTAATGTGCTTGCTACCTTATTTTATATACAATTGCTTAGCATACTAGGCCAAGGGTGTTTTTTCCTTCCCTACATGGCTTTCAGTCATTTATTTGCTTCTCAGATTTGTTTAAAATTTACTTGGGGGTAGATTTTCCCAGAAATAATTGAGATTGTCTAAAATCTGACTTCCAGATAATCTGAGTATTAGTGTATATTTATCTGCTATGAGACATTGTTTAGAGATTGCCCTGATTGTATACTTTTGTTAGTGGATGTGCATTTGTATATATAAACAATACAAATAATTTACACATCTTTTGTTAAAGAATATACACTTGAGTCATTTGGAATCATGTTTCCATAATAGTAGAACAAAAGCCTTCAGTCAATTAGAATAATTCCAATTTAATAGGTTGGTTTTTTTTCCTGAGTCTTAGAGAAGTAGAAGTGATGTAGTATAGTAATTATTATAGAGCCCAATTTCTTAAACTGTGGGTTGCCATTTCATATGGAAATTCACAATTGAATGTAGGATTCATGAAATTATGATTTATTATCATTAAATATTTGATTTTTTAATCTATTGTATATACTTATCTAATTAGGATCACATAAAAATTTCTTGGGCAAAAAAGAATCATGAGTGGAAAAAGTTTAAGAAGTCCTGCTATAGGGAAAAGAAACTTTTCTTTCAGAGAGGTCAAAAGAGGTCTATTGCTCCTGAGATTAAAAGTTACAAATATCTCTCATATAATAATAGTCACACTTTTAATAGCTATTAAAATGAAAAATAAAAACAATAATGCTTTCATATAAATTCTTATTTTGTTTATCAAATCACCAACCACTTATTAAACAATTTACATATATTGAACAATGATACATGCTTTGATAACAAATCCAGTGCCCTTTCCACTCTACTACAGGTCTATCTTTTGTTGCTGAGACCTGAACACCATCTCTTGAGAAAAGAAGACTGAATGTCATATATGAATAATGAATGGCAACCACATATTAGATAGAAGCCAGTTTTTCTTTTTTTTTCTTTTTTCATGACAGATCAAAGAGAGAGAGGATCCAGTCTCAAGAGAAAGTAGATAATAGGGGCAAGGCTAGGAAACAACTTAGTTCTAAAAGCAAATAATGCAACAGCAAAAGAGAGAGAAATAAATTAGATTAGGACATTTTCTGGTTAAAAATTGTCAGAGCAACAACTTCTGAAAGAAGATTTTATTAAAGCAAATCATCACACTTGGTCATTTTGTTGCTACAGCCAAACAAAATTATTTTATTATTGTAACATCTTTCATTTCTGAGTTTAACTGATTATCTTATTCTGCTCATCTATTGTAAATTTTCATGTGGACAAAATAAAAAATATGCTTCACCTTGCAAGAGGGTATTTAAATTTTAAGGGAACAATTTGTTAATGCAAATTAAATTCTAATTAATGGCCATCTTTTTCAGCAGTGATGTTTTCTAGATAGATTTTGCCCCTTTTAGGATATTTCAATCCTCATCCCTCAAGCCATAGGAAGTCAGATCATTGTGTGAGCATCTGTTTTTGAAAAGCTGCCATCTCTTTGTGGTATACTCAGAAAAGTCTAAAGCACTGTAAAGATGCAAGGTATTATAATTATTAATAGGAAAATGTGCATGTAATCATGTTAGGTACAGTTCTCATACAGAACAATCTCCAAATGTAAAATGGCTGATTTTTTTTGCTTTTTGCTTTTCTTTTTCAAAACATTAGTTTAACTTTTAAGATGGCTTTAGCTTTCAAATTTTTTTTTGTTTGCTTTGAGTCTGAGGGAAAAGATTGGGCTGAGAAAGCTTATTAGTTTATGAACGTCAAACTTGATTCTCTTTAAAAGGCTATGTTGTGATATTCAGGGTATTATTCAGAAAAAGAGACAAAATAACCAAATTTAGGAAATTTAGGGTCCAAATCCAGCTATTGCTCTCTAACTCTCCTCAATCAACTTTCATGAAGGTAAGCTCACTCTTTAATTAGGGCTGAAAGCTGAGCAATTACAGATGTGCCCAATCATTGGTGTTTTGATTAAAGGAAAGACTTGAGATTCACAGAAAGGGGATCTCAGACCATGACCCACAATAAACAGCAGTAACATAAGGTAAGAGCATATATTTTCAAGGATTTCTCCCTGAACTGTCTCTGGCTGGCAGAGAACCAAGCAGGAGAGAGGTATGAGCAATGGGCCATGTGCCCACTGCAAGAAAGTTCAAAGCTCTGTAAGATGTTAACTGAAATAGGGTTGGAGAGGATAAAAGGAAGAACTCATCATTCTTGAGAAGACACTGGGTGCTTCCTGGCAGGGTTTGAAAACATTTCAGAATGTGCTGAGTCCCAAGTAACCATTACCCTGGTCTATAACTTTTCATTATTAGTCTACTCAGAATTATTGTTTGGGAGCAGAAATTACAGAATAGAAAGGGGAAAAAAACCTGGATACAAAGATGCAGCTGTTTGTAAGCTTCCCCAGTGTATGATTCTACAAATGTGGGTGGTTTTAATTTGCTTGGTGTTTCATCGTGAACTGGCACCAATGACAATTTAGTTATGGCTTTGAGTCTTATGGACTTTTTCTTACATAACTTGTCAATCTAACACAAGTATTCTTAACCTGAAGTTCTTGATTAGATTTCCCGAATGAGCTCCTTGAGATCAGGAACTGAATTTTACCTTTTTGGTTTTTTTTTTAAATCTTTAGGACTTAGCACTGTCTAGCACATAGTAGGGATTTGATAAATGTTTATTGACTGACTCTGTGAAATTTGATAAGAAAAAAGTACATCTTTATTTTCACTAGCCTCCAAGTGAAATTTAGCATTTTCTTTAATTATTTAAAAACTTTGGGGGGCAGCTAGGTGGCGCAGTGGATAGAGCACCAGCCCTGAATTCAGGAGGACCCCAGTTCAAATCTGGTCTCAGACACTTAATACTTCCTAACTGTGTGATCCTGGGCAAGTCACTTAACCCCAGCCTCAGGGAAAAAAAAAAAAAAAAACCCAAAACTTTGTTCTGAGAAGGGATCCATATTCTTTGTCAGACTTCCAAAACAGTCCATGACCAAAACAAAAAACAAAAAACAAACAAAACAAAACAAAAAAAATTCTCCCTACCTTAAGATGGGTCATTTGTAGAAGGATGGATACAATACACAAATAAAATGTCCCCACCAGTGCTGGAGAGCTAGCTAGACAACATGACATCCACCAAGTAGCCCCATGATGCTCTGTTCTACTGAGCCCATAGTGAGCTTTGGAAGCATCATTCTGTGTCAGTCCCATGGATGCCCATCATTCAGTGCTGGTGATTGACCTTGCCTCAGTGATGGATCCAAGGTTGTTTGTTACTTTAGAGTTGCTGATGTTTAGAAGAATAACTTCTGTTTGCTTCATTGTCACAGGATTCACCTATTAGTAATATAATCTCTAGATTACATCTTTAGATATCTATAGTATTCATATGGCATGACTTAAACATTGTCAATAAGTTCAGATTTTTTCTCCTTCAAAAAATTTCCTTTAAGGCAGGATCCATGGATAGATTTCAAAAGGTCCATGTAATTGGATGGGAAAAAAATACATCTTTATTTTAACTGACCCTGAGCTTCTTTTATAATCCTGTGTAGTTTCTTGTCTGTATTTTGAGCCCAAGAGCTAACCAGACAGGACCATGAAGGAAAATTCCATTGCCCCAGGCTATTTATGGCTTTGGTAGTAGTAGAAAAAGTATTGGATTTTGAATGAGGAGACCAAGAATAGGCCCCATCTTCAGGGTCTTTTATTATTCTGGTTTTGGTCTGGACCTGTGATTTCATTAATATAGGGAACACCCAATGAGGAAATGCCCCTCCATTAATATAGATATTTCAATTGCTTTGCACATTTAGATTTGCCTAGAGTTAATAATAAGTGTCTGAAGCATCTCACAGTAAATATAGGAGGTAAAATTCAAACCCACATCTTGACTCCAAAGCCAGGCTTCTAGTTGATAGATCAGTTCCTGCATAATTAAGGGGATATCATCTCTCTAGAAACTCCAAATCCTTGTCTATAAATGAGGAAATCATGTCTAGTTTTTGTGAAGGTACAATCCATAGCTCCCAGTGGCTACTTCTATTATTATGCCTTCCTCCTGACCTTTTTCTGAATCGAGTCCTCCCAGTTAGAGAATTCATTTTTTCATAAGTGATTTTTTTTCCTTTTCAAAAACAGAAAGCTTAACTTTAGCAATAACAAGGGTGAGTGTTTAGCTTATTACATTCTGGCAATGTATCAAATAGCTAGGATTTAAAAGACAAGAAACTGTGTTTATTTTAGCTTGGATGTCTTTCACTTGAGTTTCTAGGCCTTTCTGGATGCTATTATTTTATATTATCAATCCTGTTTCCACCTCAAATCTTCACCATTTTCCTGGACTAGGTCTGTCTGTTGGAAAGGAATTTGAGTAGAAAGAGAATTATCTTTCTCACATTATGCAAAGCTTAAACCCCCAGAGAATGATAGGGATGTTCTATGAACATAGCCCAGAAAGGGAGGGATGGATGAGCCAGGATGTTGATGGGGAAGTGTTGAAGTGTGATGATGAAGTTATGATGGGTCAGCTGGGGTGATATGGTAGACTGAGAGAAAAGTACACCTCTCTGGCTGTTACGTTAACCTCTTCACCCTTTCCTCCACTGAAGTGTTTATCTAAGACCCGCAAGATTACCAGGTTTGATAGAGGAAAATAACTCGTCTCCCTCCAGCATAAAGAAGTGATGATAAAGCTCAATGTGACACATTCTGCAAGTTATTAAATTTATTTCAAAAGTATTTGGGTGATTGAAGTCTATCTATCTTCTAATTATCAATTATTCTTCTGGATGCTGTAGTGAAATTTGCCATGTAGCACCCCAAAATAGTATAAA
>NC_133621.1:53462697-53497697 GCF_048593235.1 Sminthopsis crassicaudata
ACTTTCCCCTTTTTTATGATCTCTTTGGGATATAGGCCCAGGAGAGGCACTGCTGGATCAAAGGTTATACAGAGTTTGATAGCCCTTTGGGCATAGTTCCAAATTGTTCTCCAGAATGGTTGAATTATTTAACAACTTCACCAACAATGTGTTAATGTCTAAGTTTTCCCACATCCCATCCAATCCTATTTTATCACTTTAGCCAATCTGAAAGGTGAATAGTGGTACTTCAGAGATGTCTTAATTTGTATTTCTCTAATTAATAGTAATTTAGAGCATTTTTATATGACTAGAAATGGTTTTAATTTCCTCATCTGAAAATTTAACAAGTGGGGAATGGAATTTAGAACTGAGGCCTACATCACAATCCTTGGATGTAAAAAAAAAATATCCAGTTTTCTGCTTCCCTTCTAATCTTGGCTGCATTGGTTTTGTTTCTACAAAACCTTTTTGATTTAATGTAATCAAACTTATCTATTTTTGCATTTTATAATGTTTTATAGGTCTTCTTTGACCACAAATTCTTTCCTACTTCACAGATATGAGAGGTAGAGTATCCTTTGTTCTCCTAATTTTCTTATAGTATCACCCTTTATGTGTAAATCATGAACCTATTCTTGATATAGGGTGTTAGGTGTTGGTCAATGCCTAGTTTCTGCCATACTATTTTCCAATTTTCCCAACAATTTTTGTCAAATAGTGAGTTTTTATTCCAGAAACTGGGGTCTTTGGATTTATCAAATACTAGATTACAGTAATCATTGCTATGTCTTGTGAACCTAACCTATTTTACTGATAAACTACTCTATTTCTTAGCCAGTACCAAGTGGTTTTGAAGACTGCTGCTTCATAATATAGTTTTAGGTCTGGCACAGCCAGGGCACTTTCATTTGCATTTTATTTTCATTAATTCCATTGAAATTCTTAACTTTTTGTTCTTCTAGGTGAATTTTGTAATTAATTTTTTTAGCTCTATAAAATAATTTCTTGGCAGTTTAATGAATAAGTAGATTAATTTAGATATAATTGTTATTTTTTATTATATTAGCTCAGTCTATACATGAGTAGTTGAAATTCTTCTAATTGTTTAGGTATGACTTTACTCCCATGGAAAGTGTTTTGTAATTGTATTCATATAGTTCCTGGCTTTGTCTTGACAAGTAGATTCCCAAATATTTTATATTAGCTACAGTTATTTTAAATGGAATTTCTCTTTGTATCTCTTGCTCCTGGACTTTGTTGATAATATATAGAAATGCCAATGATTTATGTGGATTTATTTTGTATCCTGTAACCTTGCTAAAGTTGTGAATTATTTTTAGTAGTTGATTTTCTAGAATTTTCTAAGTATACCATCATCTCATCCATAAAAAGTAATCATTTTGTTTCCTCATTACATGTTCTAAGTCCTTTGATTTCTTTTTGTTCTCTTATTGATAAAGTTAACATTTCTAATATAATATTGAATAGTAATGGTGATAGTGGATAACTTTGTTTCATCCCTAATCTTATTGGGAATGCTTCTAGTTTATCTCAATTATACAAGTTGCTTGCTAATAGTTTTAAATAAATGCTATTGGTAATTTTAAGGAAAACTGTTTTTTCCTGTGTTCTTAATAGGAATAGCATTTTTTTTTATTATATATATATATATATATATATATATATATATATATATATATATATATATATATATATATATATTTTATAATATTATCCCTTGTATTCATTTTTCCAAATTACCCCCCCTCCCTCTATTCCCTCCCCCCGACGACAGGCAATACCATACATTTTACATGTGTTACAATATAGTCTAGGTACAATACATGTGTGCGAATATCATTTTCTTGTTGCACAATAAACATTAGAATCCGAAGGTACATGCAACCTGGGCAGACAGATATTAGTGCTAACAATTTTCATTCCCCTCCCAGTGTTTCTTCTCTGGGTGTAGCTACCTCTGTCCATCATTGATCAACTGGAAGTGAGTTGGATCTTCTTTATGTTGAAGATTTCCACTTCCATCAGAATACATCCTCATACAGTATTGTTGTTGAAGTGTACAGTGATCTTCTGGTTCTGCTCATTTCACTCAGCATCAGTTGATTTAAGTCTCTCCAGGCCTCTCTATAAGGAATAGCATTTTTAATAGCAATGGCTGTTGGATTTTGTCAAATGCTTTTTCTGCATTTATTGATATAATCATATGATTTATGTTAATTTGGTTATTGATATAGTAAATTGTGCTAATAGTTTTCCTAATATTGAACCAATTGTGCATTCCTGATATAAATCCTACTTGGTCATAATACAGTATTGTATGTTATACATAATACAAATATGATCATAACTTACTATAATCTCTTTGCTAATATTTTATTTAAGATTTTTGCATCAATATTCATTAGGAAAATTGGTCTATAATTTTCTTTCTCTGTTTTGACCCTACCTGGTTTAGGTATCTTCACCATATCCGTGTCATAAAAAGAATTTGGCAGGACTCCTTTCCCTCTTTTTAAAAAAATATTTTGCATAGTATAATTTACTTGTAAATCCATCTGGCCTTGGAGATTTTTTCTTAAGAAGTTCATTAATAGCTTGTTCAATTTCTTTTTCTAAAATTTAAGTAATTTATTTCCTCCTCTGTTAATCTGGGCAATCTATTTTTTGTAAGTATTCATCCATCTAAGTTAGATTATCAGATTTATTGGCAGACAGTTGGGCAAAAATAACTTGTAATTATTGCTTTACTTTCCTATTTATTGGTGATAAGTTCAACCTTTTCATTTTTGATGCTGGAAATTTTATTTTCTTCTTTCCTTCTTCTAACTAATGGTTTATCTATTTTTTCATAAAACCCACTGATTTAGTTAGTTTTGTTTATTCAATAGTTTTCTTACATTAATTTTTATTGATTTCTCCTTTTGTTTTCAGAATTTCAAATTTAGTATTTAATTGTGGAGATTTATTTA
This sequence comes from Sminthopsis crassicaudata, assembly GCF_048593235.1. Lineage (NCBI taxonomy): Eukaryota > Metazoa > Chordata > Mammalia > Dasyuromorphia > Dasyuridae > Sminthopsis > Sminthopsis crassicaudata. Next base: position 53,465,670 of record NC_133621.1, read on the forward strand.
TTCTTTTTCTATTATTTTTATTTGCATGCCCAGTTCATTGATCTTCTCTTTTTTCATTTTATTTACATAAGCATCTAGAACAATTTTGGCTACATCCATAAATTTTGGTATGTTCTCTCATTATTGTCATTCTCTTGGATGAAATTATTAATTATTTCTATGATTTGTTGTTTCTTCTTTATTGTTCATTCTTTAGGATTAAATTATTAAGTTTTAAGCAATGTTTAATCTATTTTCCCTGGCTCTTTATTACATGTAATTTTTATTGCATCATGATCTGAAAAAGATGCATTTATTATTTCTACCTTTCTCCATTTAATTTTGAGGAGTTTACGCCCTAATACATGATTAATGTTTGTGCTCCATAGACTGCTGAGAAAAAAGTAAAATTTCCTCTAAGGTCTATCTTACCTAACTTTAAAAAATTCTATTTACCTCCTTAACTTCTTTCCTGTCTACTTTGTGGTTCAATTTATCTAGTTCTGTCAGAGTGAAGTTAAGTTCCCCCACTAGTATAGTTTTGTTGTCTATATCTTTTTGCATCTTTCTTAATTTTTCTACCATAAATTTGGATGCTGTACCATTTGGTGAATATATGGTTAGTATTAATATTATTTCATTATCTCTGTTACCCTTTAGCAAGATAAAGATTTCCTTCTTTGTCTCTTATAATTAGATTGATTTTTGCTCTTGTTTGATTTGAGATCATGATCACTCCCCTTGATTTTTTTTAAACTTCAGCTGAAGCATAATAGATTATGCTCCAGCCTTTTACCATATATAGTATTTGCTTTAAATGTGTTTCTTGTAAACAATGGCTTTTAATTTATTCTGCTATCTGCTTCCATTGGATAAGAGAGTTCATCCCATTCATATTCACAGTTAAAATTATTAATTCTGTATTTCCCACCATCCTATTTTTTCCAAGTTATACTTTTCTCTTTTCTTTCCCTTCCCTCTTCACTAGTGTTTTGCTTCTGACCACTATCTCCCTTAATCTCCCTTCCCCCTTTTCAGCCTCTTCTCCATTTCTTATCCTTTTTCCTTTCTACTTCTGTTTTTCCTTCTATTAGCTTCTCCCTTTCCTTTCTTGTTTCCCCTCCTACTTACATGCAAGATGAGACAAATTTCAATATCAAACTATATGCTCATGATATTCCCTCTTTGAACCAAATCTGATGAGATTAAGGTTTAAACAATGCTTTCTTAATTCCCTCAACTGTAATAGGCAGAGTAATTTATTATATTCTACCTCCCCTTTCTTTTTCTTCCAGTACAATCCATTTTCTATCCTGTTTCTTTTTTATATCATCACAATAAAGTCAAATTATACCTACAATCTCTAAGTATTCCCCTAATAAAGATAATGTATCATCTTCCCATGTGGTGATATAAACATTTTAGCTTTTAAAAAAATTTAGTTTTTTTTTTCGTCCCTTCTTATGCTTCCCTTGAGTACTATTTGAAGATCAAATTTTCTGTTCAGCTCTTGCCTTTTCATCAAAAATACTTGAAAATTCCTTATTTCGTTCAATGTTCATCTTTTTCTTGAAAGATAATGCTTAGTTTTGCTAGATAATTGATTCTTGGCTACAGTCCAAACTCCTTTGCTCTCTGGAATATCATATTCCAGGCTCTTTGATCCTTTAAAGTAGAAACTGCTATGTCCTGGGTAATTCTGATTGTGACTCCTCAATATTTGAATTATTTCTTTCTGGATGCTTGCAGTATTATCTTCTTGATCTGATAATTCTGGGATTTAGCTATGACATTCCTCAAAGTTTTCATTTTGAGGTCTCTTTCAGAAGGTGATGGGTGGAATCTTTCCATGGCTATTTTACTCTCTGGTTCTAGGACATCAGGAGAGTTCTCCTTGATGATTTCTTGAAAGATGCTATGTAGGCTCTTTTTTATTGTGATTTTCATGGTGGTAGTCCAATAATTATTAAATTGTCCCTCCTGATCATTTTCTTTGTCAGTTGTTTTTCCAATTTAAGTATTTTACATTTTCTTCTATTTTTTCATTTTTTGGTTTTTTGTTTGTTTGTTTTCTTTTTGGACTGATTCATTGAGTTAGTCACTTCCATTTGTTCAACTCTAATTTTTAGTGAATTATTTTCTTCAATTAGCTTTTTTTACCTCCTTTTCCATTTGGCCAATTGAACTTTTAAATGGATTGTTTTATTCATTGGATTTTTTCCCCATTTCCCCAATTCTGTTTTTCAAGGAGCTATTTTCTTTTCCCATATCCATTTTTTAAGGAATGCTTTTCTTCTGTATGTTTTTTTTTCCATTTTAGCAATTGTATTTTTTAAGAAGTTGTTTTCTTTAAAGAGTTTCTGTATTTCCTTTCCCAAAGCTCTCATTTCCTTTCCCTTTTTTTCATTTAATTCTATTTTAAGTTCTTTTGTGAATTCTTCCAAGAAAGCCTTTTGAGTTGGAGACCAACTCATGTCACTCTTTGAGGCTTCATCTGGGGACATTTTGCATTTAGTGTCCTCAGGATTTGAGATCTGTTCTTCTCTGTCTCTATAATAGCTTTTTATGTCAGAACTCTTTCTGCTTTTTTGCTCATTTTTAAAGGTTGAGGTTTGTTCCTAGGGCATCTATAGAACATCAGGGATTTTACATTTCCCTGGGGCTAGTGCTGCTAACTAGGTGGGCATGCCAAGCCGTGCTTCTTGTACTTGGTCTAGGGGTTCACTATTTGCCTTCTGTAGTTGCATTGGAGATAGTTAGTCTGCTGGTCCACTGGCTTCTGAACCAGAACAGAGTAGCCAACCCCACTGTATTTGGGCTAAGAGCCTCCCACTAGATTCCTTTTCACCCTGGCCTCCCTGGACTGTACCTGCACTCAGTTGAATCCTTCCCTGTCCAACTTTCCTGAAGTTCTTCCAAGATATCTTCTGCTAGAAATTTATTATACTCCAAATATTTGTGAGTTCTGTCACTCCAAAATCTGTTCAGAGGGTTGATCTGATGTTGATTCTAAGGGAAGTCAGGAAGCACTCAAAAACCTGTTTACTCTCTGCCATCATGGCTCCCTAAAAATGTTTTTAAAATGTTAAAGGATGCCTCTTAATACTATTTTTATAGTATTGGATATAGCTCTTCTATTTTTTGAATTGCATTTAGGTATAGTATAAAGAATTTTCTCTAAATTAGATCTTTACTGTAATTGTCACTACTAAACATTTATAAGCTATCACCTGCAAATATAATTGTAGAAATACTGAATGTCTTAGAATAATGTTTATAGTACTATTTCTAGGCATCCTTTGTAATAATGGTATATAACTTTATTTTTAAGGAGCTCAAAACATATTACAAATAATATCTTAATAGCAGGCAGAAACAGTCTAATGCTCCTTTTGCTGGAAAGAACATTAAGTCCAAAAAATGCTAAACTAAAATTCTGTTCAACTTTTAAGGAGTTTATGAGTAGACCTCAGCTGAGAATAGAAACTAGGTGTCCTTGTTCCCAGGACTCTCTTTTTCATAACTGTATCCCTATGGCAAGGCAAATGCAATAGTGATAACATACTCTGTTTAAACAATTGCTATTTGTGGGGACTAAGAAATGGAGCTGTACAGTGGATCAGAGAGAGAGAAAAGAGGAAGAGGAAAAGGAGAAAGAAGCTAAGTTGTAACTGGTGTTAAATACATATATTTATATTTCATATAGCCATATACACATATATATGTACTTGATATAATAAAATAAAATCGGCCAATTTAGCACCCTATTCCTTTATCCCATAAGTCACCAGTAATGGTAATATAACCACATCTGTATAAAATGTAAAGGGACAGGTTAATTCTCTGGGAGCCTCCAAGCTGTGGATCATAGCATCTGAAGGAGTTGCAGGGCAGCCTTTGCTGACACAGGTGTTGTGGACTGGGGATGAGATAAATTGGAGGCAGAGGGAAGAGGAGAGAGATCAGATAATGCAACAGCCTCTCAGTGGAGAGGTCAGAGAACAGCCACTGCCTCTCAGTCTCCTTGTTATCATCTTTTCACAAGAGGAGATCCATTCTGTCAGGTGGCTCCCATGTATTCCAACAGCTCTCCCGTGAATTCCAACAATAAAACATAAGTTTTGCAAAGCTCTTACCATAAATGATCTCATTTAATTCTCATAACTCTGTAAGATAGATCACCATTTTACCATTGCTGAAACTGAGACTCAGAGAGAATACATTACTTAGCCCAGTGTCTTGTGACTAGTAAGTACTACTTGATAGTAGTACATGATACTGCTATGCTATAAGAAAAAAATGAGCTCAGTGATTTTAGAAAAAACATGGAAAGACTTCCAAGAAATAATGGAAAGTAAAATGAGCAGAACCAAGAGAAGATTATATTCAATAACAGCAATATTATTTTAAGAATAACTTTGTATAAGTTATTTTAACTATAAAGTTAAAGATGCTATCAGCATTCAGAGAAAGAACTGCTAAATAGACATATGCATAAAGCAATTTTACATGTGTGTGTGTAATGGCAGCTATGTCTGGGGGCAAGAAAAAAAGAAATTTGCATAATAATTTTGCTGTATATTTAAAAGGAATAGCAAGTTTTGTGCTTACTAGATTTGCTGTTTCATGTACAATTATCTTTTTTATTGTACTGTGTTATAGAAATGCTTGTTTTATTCCATAAATTTAAAAAAAATGATAGGAAATGTAGTTCTGATTGTAGGGAAAAAAAGCATGCGTGGGAGTGGATTATATTGAATTTTAGTGACTCAGGCTTTGTCTGTACAGATCAGTATGAATGTTGGGCAGCTCTAAGCCTAAGCCACATTTGCATGTGGAAAATAGAATTTGTCAGGGAAAAGATATAAAGTATACAAAGTGGGTGATAGTTTCTTTGTTCTTGCCTTTCTATCACCTATCCATTTGCATGGCACATCCAAACAAAGTTGGGGAGCAAAGGAAATTATAGAAACCTGATGTTCATACTGTTCCAATATGATTTTGTTGATAGAGTCTCCTACTATTAAAGGAGCACAGAATCACCATAAGAGATTCAATAGGAAACATGGAGAATTTCCAGTTTCTAATCTTAAGTCAGATAATTGTCTGGAACAAAATCAGGAGACACAGGAGTTAAAAGAATCTTCTTTGCCAGGATCCATTCTACATGACCTTTGTTCAAGGCTGTTGGAAGAGTATGGTAGAAGATAGCCTTACTATGGACTGAAAGAGCTTATTAAATTATTAAATAGTTACTTTCTAGTCATCATACTTTAGCAGATGGGAAAGGAATGTCTCTAAAGAGATTTAATCTAGGAGTTGAAAGTAGAGAGATCTCCAATTACATAGCTAGCAGGAAAACTTAGAGCAAATGTGAAAACAATGAATCCATTCCCAAAAAAGGCAATGTGTTCGGTAGAAAGAGCAGAATGAGAAGCAATATTACCAAAGGATAGTAGCAGCTATGAAGTATCAGACATTCATGATAGCCTGGCCACACATGATCCCTACATGTATGTCTTCCACCTATGAACTGGACAAATTAGTCCCTGCCATGTCCCTTTTCATTTAGAGTCCATAGTTAAATATTCCCTGTCTACATTTCAACCATGTATTTTCCTGAACTATATATGCTCCTACAGGGCAACTAAAGAGCCACAATGTATAAAGTGTAGTCAGTGTGATTCCTCTTGAGTTCAAATCTGACCTCAGATACTTGTTAGCGGTGTGACCCTGGGTAATCCATTTAGCCCTGTCTGCCTCAGTTTCCTCCTCCATAAAATGAACTGGAGAAGGAAATCACCAACCACTCCAGTATCTTTGCCAAGAAAATCCCACTAAGAGTATGAGATGTAGCCTGCTTTATTAATTAATGAATGACTGAAACAACAAATGTGCTCTTATGTATATGTTCTTACGAATGATCCCTGGCTACGTGTATCCCTCCATACATATTCTCTAGATATGTGTATATTTCTGGGAGAATGTTCTCCAACTTTAGAAATGGTCAGCTGCCATTTTTATTCTAATGTATACATTTATTTGCATATTTATATTTATAATATATATATGCATATATCTTCCTATTAGTAAGAGCAGGGAATGCTTTTTTCTTTTTGCCTTTTTCTGTATTCCTAACACTTATCACAATGTGTAACATATAATAGGCACTTAATCAATAATTATTAATCAATTACTTGCTGGGAATTAACTATTCCTTTGAGTAACAAAGCTAATCACAGTGGTTCAGATCATGAACAATGGTTATTTGTAGACCATAGACTTATAAAACAGGTAAGTTTTCTGTTGTGATACAAAAGCCACCTGCCACTGGCTGCTGGAGGTCTAATTCAGACCTGTAGAATGTTCTCTTCATGTGAGAGGATGATGATGATAATAAAAGGAGACTGAGAAGCAGTTGAGTTCTCTGACCTTTCTCCTCTTCCCTTTTGCCTCCAATTTATTTCATTCCCAATCCACAAGAAACATCCAGGAAGGCTGTTTTGCATCTCCTTCAAGTTTATGATCCACAGCTGTAGAAACTCTTGGAGAATTGACCTGCCCCTTCACCTAGGCATGGTCCTTAACAGTTTTCTAAGTTCATTTCTATGTGTTTTATAATGGATAGAGCAGTAACAGAGAGTGCTAGGCTGGATCTAAAAGACCACATTCAAATCCTGCTTCAGATGATAACTTAGCTGTGTTATGATGAACAAATCACTTTATCTGCTTGCCTTAGTTTCTTTATATGAAAAATGAGGATAATGATATAACTACCTCATGAAATTCTTATGAAATGGGAAAAGGACCCACATGTACAAAAATGTTTATAGTAGCTCTTTCTGTAGTGACAAGGAACTAGATACTGAGTGGATGTCCATCAGTTGGGGAATGGTTGAATAAGTTATGGTACATGAGTGTAATGGAATATTATTGTTCCATAAGAAACAATCAGCAAGATGATTTCAGAAAGGCCTGGAGACTTATATGAACAGATGCTAAATGATGTAAGGAGAAACAAAAGGTCATTGTACACAGCAACAACAAGATTATACAATGATCAATTCTGATAGATGTGACTCTTCAACAGTGAGGTAATTCAGGCCAGTTCCCATGGTCATATGATGGACAGAGCCAAGCACATCCTGAGAGAAGACTGTCAGGACTAAATGTAGATCATACTATAGTATTTTCATTTTTTATTGTTATTTGCTTGCATTTTATTTTTCTTTCTCATTTTTTTTACTTTTTGATCTTATTTTTCTTGTGTAACATAATTGTGGAATTATATATATATATATATATATATATATATATACACACACACACACACATATATATATATATAATTGCATGTTTAACATATATTGGATTACTTGTCAAATAAAGGGGGTGGAGGAAAGAGAAAAGGAAAAAAAAATTTGAAACAAAGTTTTGCAAGGGTGGATATTGAAAATTATCTGTGCATATATTTTGAAAATAAAAAGCTTTAAATAAAACAAACAAAAAACAACAAAAAATTCTTATGAGGACCAAATAAAACAGTATAGAAAAAAGTCTGTGTAAATCTTAAGATGCCATTTGTTATTATTACCACTATTGCTATTTTTAAAAGTACATGTATATGTGAAAAATAGTGGAACAACTTCCATTCTTCTTCACTTTCGTTCCAGGATATTTGGTTCATTCTTATTGTAAAAACAATTGTTGATTATGGAAACAGCCAATTGCTGGCAGACTTACTGATTGACTGACCCCACCATATTTAGGGGTCTTTGAAATTTAATCTAGAGAAAGAATAATGCTTCCATCTGGGAGATCCAGACTCATTGTCCTGTGCATAATTCCCTAAATTAATCATCAATCTGACTCACTGCTTGGAGGACTCCAATACAAATAATGATTCCAGTGATGCTATGTCTTTTGGACTTATAGGATGCATTGCCATGAACCTGGCTGATAGCCTTTTCCCTCTCATTTTAATTGCATGGAACTCTCTTTAAAAGCAATATTTCTAAAAGTGGCTCAAAGAAAAAGAAAGGAAAAGAAAAGGCTCTCAAAGAAAAGGCTGGGGAAAATACTTCCAGAGATCCCATGAGCTCCCTTTTAAGATGGATTTCTAGGTATGTTCGTTCAAGAGCATTTGGGATTGGGATTCCATTCAGGCCCCACTTTGGCTCTTTTTGTCAGAAAGCTGGTCTGCTTTCTTTCTTCTGATTTCTGTTTAGAGTGGCATACCAGCCAATACAAAGAGGTAGAGCAGACATTGGCCATGACAGTGAGGATTTGGAGGAGGGGGAGGGAGCCATTAATCAGGCTACATATCAGAATACAAAATTTAAATTTATATATATTTTAAACAAACAATTTCAGCACAATTTCTACTTGCTTCATTTAAATTAAAATATTTACTTGAATATGTGAAGAAATATGTGATTTTTATTACTTTGAGTACAGTGGTCCAGATCACAATTCCTTCATACCTTAGTAGAGAAAGCTTTTTGGAGGAGGGGAGGGAAGGTATCCTAGATCTATAATTTCATCAGTATAGAAAACTTTCAGTGTGAAAACTTTCATCATTAATGCACATTAACTCATCTCTAACTAATTGAGAGATGCCTAGAACATTGAGAAATTATATGACTTTTCCAAGATCACACAGCTAGTAGATGTCTGAGACAAAACTGTAATCCAATACTTCCCAGCTTCCAGACCAAGGCCACATGATACTGTGATGCTATATACAAAATAAGTGGTAAGGGGTTTTTTTGTGTGTTTGTTTGTTTTTAAGAGTGACAAACAACTGGAGGAATCAGAAAGGGCTTCTCATAGGAGATGATGTTCAACTTTAATCTTGAAGGAAACTTATAAAGCCAATCTGGGCACTAAAGAACTTCAAGCACAGAGGAATTCATATTTTATTCTGGAAGTTGGAAGTTACTAAAGTTACTTTGGTAGAGGATAACGTGGTTAGATCTCTTGTGCTTTTGGAATATTAATTTAATTATAGAAGTAACAGAGGTGGCAAACAGGCAGATTGCCTGCCACATACTGACCAAAACACTTTTAAGTATGATCCAGGTCTGATTAAAATGCAGATCCTATCTATTTTAATACATGATGAATTAAATACACACACACATATGTAGTTTTCCACTATAGCCCACAGAGATTGTTGTGTACAGTTTATTGGCCTCCTACTTCTGTTTTAGTTTGATATCATTATTATTAAAGATAGATTGGACAAGAAAAGGTGATTATTGCAATAATTTAAGGAAGAGGCAAAGAGGACTTGAAATAGGGTAGTTGTCCTATAAAGGGAGAGAAGGAGATATTGCCTTGTAGAAAACATGCTTTCACAGTTTTTGTTCTTATATTTTCTTTTGTTTCTCCATTTCTAATTAAGTGGTTTTGTTTAACTGTATCATTTTCAAAGAGAAAAAAAAAAAGCTCAGGCAATCCAAGAGATGCTGAAGATGTTTAATTGACAAGGCGTAGTAACATTGGATATGATTAGATTAGGGGGAGAGGAGCAAAAGAGAATAAAAGGCTGATGGCTGAAGATGAGTGTTAGGTGGTTAATCTAATTAATTGGAAGAATGATTGAACCTAAGGAAGAAATCAATAATTTAGGGGAAAAGGCTGATTTAAGGAGAAAAACAATGACTCCTGCTTTAGAATGCTAGAATTTAAGAGGGCAATAGGATATCCATGGAGGAATGTCTAACAGGTGATAGGATTGGAAGTGAGGGATTGGAGTTAAGAAAAGAGATGATGGCAGGATATATAGATTAGGGAGTAATCTAAAGAGAGAAGGACAGCTGGAGAGATAGTATAGAAAGAGAAGAGGGTTCAATATAGAATCCTATGGAATATTTATAAATGATGATTCTGCAAAGCAAACTGATAAATATCTGTAAAGGTGATTGGCAAAGAATCAAAACAGATCAGTGTCCATAAATCCAGGGAGGAGAAAGCATCCAAAAGGAAGAGGTGTTTAACAATATCCAATGCATTCATTCTTTCTACAACGACAAAACATATTGCCTATCCCTTATTAACTTTTTGCTCCCCATCTCATCATTTCTCTAATGGTATTCTTTATACTTCTCATTTTATTATGTAGCAACCTACTCACACCTACTATATCTCACTCTTTTGGTTGATCATCAATTTCAGTTCTTCAGAAACTAATGGAGTCCATTGCTTATAACCATAAAATATCATGAAAACAATATTGGTGTTTTTTTTTTTTTTTAAAGATATGCTTTCTTTTCATGAAGAAGCTCACTGTCAATACAAGAACAATTTCCCAAAGCAAACCCACTTTCCCCCTATCATATTCTGTTTTGAGCTTATTGTCTATGTACAACATTTTCCAGTCTAAAAGTATTGACTCACTGGATTGTCCATTCAATCATACAACATAGTCTATTTTTTCCAATGCAGAAAGTTAGGGTGGTGATAAACAAAGACCAATTTACATCTACAATGAGAGAATTGATATTCCCATTTTATTCTATTTTGTCCTGGTGAGACCACATTTGGAGGTTTTGTTCAGTTATTGATGCAGTATTTTACAAAGAACATTAATAAACTGGGAAAAATTTAAGGGAGAGTGAGTAGAATGAGGAAGGGCTTTGAGATCATGCCTTTAAAAATGCAAAGTAGGGGCAGCTAGGTGGCGCAGTGGATAGAGCATCAGCCCTGAATTCAGGAGGACCCAAGTTCAAATGTGGTCTCAGACACTTAACACTTCCTAGCTGTATGATCCTGGGCAAGTCACTTAACCCCAGCCTCAGAAAATAAATAAGTAAGTAAGTAAATAAATAAAAAATAAACAAATAAAAAATAAATAAAATACAAAGTAATAGGGTTGGTTTTCTTACATTGGATAAGAGAAAACTTAGATGAGTTTAAAGTATTTGAAAGTCTTTCATATCGAAAAGGGATTATATTGTATGGGCCTACCATGCAGAATTAGAAGTAAGACTAGGTAGAAATAGTAGGGTGGAAGATTTTGGCTCAGTATAAGGAAAAATTTCTTAACAATTAGAGCTATCCCAAAATTGGAAAGGACTGTCTAGAGAGATTTTCCATCACTAAAAGTGTTCAAGCATTGGCCAGGGTAACCACTTGTCAGGATTATTAAAAGGATTCTTGTTAATGTACTGGTTTGATTAGCTAGCCTCTGATGTTTATTCCAAGTCTAAGATTTTTTGATATGACAACAAGTTCAATATGAGCCATGAATGTGACTTGATGGCAGCCAAAAAAGAAAAAGAAAAAAAAAAAGATATGCAATCCTAGATTGCATTAATAAAGGCACAGTAGTCATAATGAAGAATCTGTTCATTCTCCTGTATCCTCCCTTGCTTCAACTATGTCTTGAATACAGTGTTAGGTTAGAGCCAATTTTTTTCAAGGACATTGACAAGTCAGAGACCATCCAAATAAATGGAGTCAGGATGCCAAGAATAATTGAAATCTTGCTCTATGGGGCATCGCTAAAGGAATTTGATGTGTTTATCCCAAAGAAAAGACTTTGAGAATCATGATAATTTCCTCAATGTATTTTGTTGTCACATTATTAATTCAGAGCAGGAAGAGACATGGAATCATATAGATCAACCCCCTCATAGATTAAAAAAAAAAAAACAAAACTGAGATTACACAGGTTAATTGATTTACCCATGGTCACACAGGTAGCATCAGATCCTACATTTCAACCCATTTTTCTAATTCCACATCCAATATACTATCAACTTTGTCTTGGAAAATATTTTGAAGGACTGCCATGTGGAATAGTAATTAGACTTGCTCTGGTTGGCCCTAGAGGACAGAAATAGTATAAATTATAAGTGGACATTTCAGAGGGGAATATTTAAATTTGATAGGAGGAAACAATTTCTAAAAATAGGAACTATCCAAAAGTATCATGTGCTAACTCATAAGATAGTGAGTTCTTCATCAACAGAAGACTTCAGGTGCAGGTTAAGGGGCCACTACAAGCTAGGACACCTACATATCGACCTTCTTTTCCTCAGCCTTCTCCCCAATAGAATTCTAAGTTCTGTCTCTGGGACACTGGGCTCTGATTGGTGAGCTCTTTCACCTTATCTTACCCAGACCTGAACCCACTGTACCTCTGTCAAGCATTCACATGCCCTCTGCCTAATTTTTCCCCTTCTCCAATTCTTATTTTTTCTATGTGTTATTTTTTTCTGTTATACTGTAAGTTTCTCGAGGGCAGGGATCATTTTTCACTCTCGTATTTGGCTTAGCACAGTGTTTAGTACATGATACATAACAAAATATATATATTCATTGATAAATCAATCATTAATTAAAATAATTTAATTAATAAATATTTTTCATTCATTTATTGACTTGTTGAAGATTATGAAGAGGGGATTCCTCTTTAAGAATAGATTTGCTAGCTGACATTTGGGATCCCTTTTTTTTTTTTTAACCTAGTAAGAGGGTCTTCCATGTGCTTGGAATTAGGGTAATCACTAGAGCTGAGGGAATTCTTCTTTTGGGAAAATTGTGTCGGATATGAAATGAGATAAATATAAGCAGAAACAAAAGCTCAGGCTGTCAGGAGCAAGATTCTTCAAGAATACCATCTTTAAAGCTCAAGATAAACCAGGAAATCATTTTGACCTAGGAAATCAGCACCAGACAGAAGGGGGGCAAGCTACAGGGGATTTTAGTCAGCTTACTATTTATTTGAGGCAATTTGCCCCCTCAAAACTTCAATAATTTGCAGGAACGATCTGTTCCATAATCCTGAAAGCATTTCAGGATTCTAGGTTCTCTGGGGAAAGAAAAGCTGACTGCCATTACTGCCTGAGCCAGGAGATTTCTTCCCCTAAAATACAGATTAGTCCTCAGAAGATGGGATCACTTACTGGACTGACAAGATACTCTTCTCAGGTCTTCTCCAGTGATGGTCTAGCATGGCCACTAAACTATACCTAACGATCCTTATAAGTTGCATATTGACTTAGAAAATGTCACATTTTTATATAGTTCTTTTTAAAAATTGGTACATTTATAAATTAATATTCGATAAGAACAATATTTTATTCTGAGCTACATTTGAGAGTATTATAGTCCCCATGTGGCGTGCAGGGACCTCTACTTTTCAGTATTTTTTAATCCTCTCTACCTCCTTGCCAGCATCCTTCTCACCCTGGAGATATCTTTTCTCTGAGGCCCAATTTCACAAATCCCTAGCCAGGAAAGTAATTTTCACTAGCCCTTGCTCACATTACTCATATTATTTCCCATTTAACTCATTCTCAACTTCATCTCTTTGTTCCTCATTCCATTTTTGAGGGTAAAGATGGTTTTGTTTGATTACAGTGATTAGTACAGTGCTTAGCACATGGTGGCTACTTAATAAATGCTTTATCTATGTATTAAACACTTGGGATATACCAGGCATTGTGCCAAATGCCCAGAACAAACAGTCATGCCTTCAAGGAATTTAGAAATTACCCTCATGCTTTCCTTTCCACTTCTCTAAATCCTAATCCCAACTCCCAGTGAAGCTCAAGGGTGCCAGTGATTAGGGCAGTTGTTGAGGCAAAAGATAATCTGTCTTTGGAAAAGAAGGATAGGATCCACATTTGAACTAAATAAGCATAATCCAAAAATGAGACTGAGAGAGAGCCAGCTTTCTTAGAGCACTCAGAGCACCTGAAGGACTGAGAGGGTGCCAGAAATCCATTTATAAGAGCACAGATTACAAAACAGGGAGATCATTTAAGGCAAAATTCAGAGAGACTGGGTGAGCTGATTCTTCAATGCAACCCACTTCTTCAAGACCTGTGACTTTTATACTGCTGATGGGCATGCCCTTCTTGGCATATTGATCTGGCCAACTAACTGTGGGTTTGGATCTCTCCCAAACCTGAGATTCTGTCAATGGCTGAAAAGAGCTTTTCTTTCATTAAGTCAGCAACAAGCTTTAGCTAATAAAATAGTCTATGGACATGACTTAAATAAAGGGGGTGACCCATTTCCTGGGAGTGGACAAAAAGAAGGTTTGCTATGAAGTCAGAAGAACTGAATTCAAATCTTGTCTTTATGACCCAAAGAGGCAGCTAGATAGTACACTGGATAGAACCATGGGCCTGGGGTTCAAAGAGCAGAGTTCATAGCCTGCCTCAGATACTTACAAGTTGAGTGACCCTGAGAAAAATATCGAACTTCTCTCAATGTCCAATTCCTCATATGTAAAATAGGGAGAATAATGATTTCTCCCTTTTCTGACTTTTCAATAGCCCTAATTGGTCACACCATATAGTTTGGTGACCATATGATTGTTTACATAATTGTAATCTTCTCCAACTTGTATTTAGAAGCCAGAAAGGATATGTGTGTATATAAATCTTGTCTCCACCTACCCCATTTTTTTTTTTTTTTAATTTCATGGGACTGAAGAGTACTTCTTGCAAGATGTGCTATCTGAAAATTATCTTTGGAAGATCTGGAATCCTGAAGACAATTCCAGGAAACTAGAAACTGCTAGGCAATAATATGTAAATTTAAGGAGGAATAAATATTCCCTTTTCTGGGAAAGCCCTAAGTACCAAGAACTGCCTCTACTGAATGAGGTCATATGCATTCTTTATGCCCCTCAGTGTTCTCTAGAGTCAACACTGATTTAAGTAGAGGAGGAATCCTTCCCAGATGTATCTCCTCCAAATGTACAATTCTCTGCAGAAAACTTCATTTTTGCCAGACTTTTTGGGCATGGCTGATTTTATTAGAGTGCACATGCTTGGCCACCTTTTCTCCCCCACAATTCTGTTTCCTGCCAACTTCTCCTTGCACTTTGGAAGAAGGCAAGAACCTGAGCTTGACTGAGATCTCTATTTTCCTTGGTTTTATCATATCATAAGGTTGCTAAATCCTTTTTATTGCAAAAATATCAGCCAGTTGTTCTTCTTAGCAATTAGCTTTAAAAGTCCCTTGAATTTCTCTTCAACCATTAAAGATGATTCAATTGGGCTATTTCTGGATACAATCTATTGTTTTCCAAATTTGTCACTTCTTTTCCAATTCATCCTTAAACTAGAAAGCTTAAATGCCCAGTTATGGGTTAGTGAACAACTTGACCCTACTGGCTTTGACTTAACATGTACCATAAAAGGCAGATCCAAGGATTTGTAGGTGGCAAATACTCAACTCCAGACCTCTCTGCCTCAGGCTTCACAAGGAATTACTACAACTATTTTTCCATACTCCGGATATTGTAGTAAGAGTACAATAGATATCTCATGACTTGGTGGAAGAGAAGTTAATTGGATTCCACTGATTAACTTTTTACTATTTTCTAAGAAGAAATGGATAAGAATCAAGCACCCACTATGTGTCAACCACTAAGACTCTTGTCTATGGAATGAATATGAGGAACTCACATGTTCACTGACAACTGGGAACACTATGGTCATTTAATAAATTTCTTTAGTTCTGAAATATTTGTAGGTAGCTTGTAATCTCAGGTTTATAAGGGCTTTGTGAAATTATTGCTGATCTTAGCTATGATGTCTTTAAATCTTTCTCAAATCTTAGATATTTTTAAAGATTATGGAATTCTCATCTTCCAATAAGCTCATATGATCTTCTGATTAGCTCTTAAAAAGAGACTTATCTGGACTCTCCATCTATGACATTCTCTCTTCTCTCAGGAGATGCATTAATAACAAGAAAGTGGATGCTGAGTTGTCCTTCTGTGTAACTGCCATATGAGAATGGCTTGAAAAACAAAAGAAAGGCCATCCAGGGGCAGCTAGATGGCACAGTGGATGGAGCAGTGGCCTTGGAGTCAGGAGCACTTGAGTTCAAATGCTCAGAGACTTAACATTTACTACCCATATGACCCTGGGCAGGTCATATGCCAATTGCCTTTCCTTAAAAAAAAGAAAGAAAAGAAAAGAAAGAGAAAGAAAGGCAATCTACATCACCCATTCACAAAATGTGTGACTTTGGACAATAGGATCAAATGAGATAATGAGTTCTAGGTTTGTGGTGGTTGGTTTTTTTTTTTTTTAATTTAATTTTTAATTTTTTTATTTTGCAAAATATCCATTGACAACAAAGGCAATAAGATGTAGGGCTGTCTCTCTAAAGAAGTAGTAGGGTGCAGTCAAAAGAAGCTGAGTTCAAATCTTAGCTTGGTGACTTGCTGTCTGTGAGAGTTTGGTCAAATTGCTTCTGCTCTCTCTGGGGATAACTATTCTCATTTGTAAAACAAGGTGGGCTGGATTAGATGCGTTCAAAATGTTTTCCTATCTTTCCAGCCACAATCCCACTATCCTGTGACTTTGATTTCTTTGCCAAGAGTAGAAATAAGTATTTGTCCCTGACTTTATCTGGAGACATGACATAGTTGATAGATGAAGGAAAAGGACACACTAAAAGTTCCAAAAAGAGTAATAAGAACTCACATTTAAACAGCACTCTCCAGTTTATCAAGCATTTTCTTCAGAAAGGAAATTTTTCCAGTCTCATCTATTTTTTCTTTTCCTAATAATGGTTAAATTGAATTAAGTGCATAAAAGAGCAAAACATAACAATTAAATATATCCTTAAATTTAAAATGATCTATGATGAAAATCTGCTTTCAGTGTAAAATTTGGTTTCCCATTTATACCTCAAAGTCCTGTCGAAAAACACTTGTTTGCTTCTTTGCCATCAAATGAGAATGCTGAGACTTTCTAGTGTCAACTTGAGGGGAAAGAAATACTCTTTGCCCTTTGTCTGAATTACAGTAAATATTCCAGGCTTGCTTAAAGTAAACTTGCCTATTTTTGGTTCTGTTGTCTTGAACAGTGAATCTTCAACTAAAGTCTGAGAAAAGTAAGAAAAAAGCTGCAGGGGTCCTTTCCTATTAAGAACTCTTATCTTTTGCTCATAGCAGATAGTATTATCTCTGAAACAAAAAGCATGATTTGAGGGACTTTATTCTGTAAGTGTGTGAATGACAACAGTCTATTTATAATGACAATCATTGAAAACTACTCACCACTGATGCAGATGCTATCACATGCCATCATTACATTATATTGAGAACATAATTCTCAAATTCGACTTGTAAAAAGAAAAAAAAAAGTAGATCCCTTATTCATTTTCCTTCTCTTTGGGGGGTCTGGACCTGTGATATCATTGCTGTGAAGAGCACCTTTAATGGAGACTTTCTACATTGGCAACTCAACCATAAATTATAGTTTTAGAAAGTTGCATAGGGAATTAAGTGAGAAAGTAAATTGCTCTTGGTGGCAAGGCCAATATTATGTACTGAAAAAACAGGATTTAACCCAAGACTTTTTGACTCCAAAATTAACTCTCTGTCCAGTACATCATTTATCACACTCTTAAAAAGAGAATACAAATGAGAATGTTAAAGACAATTATCAATGCTGATTTTATGACTAATATCAAGTACAATACAATGAATTCCAAAAAGAAAATAGCAATTTTTATTAATTGTTTCATTTTTCTAGTTAAGCATCTATATTAACTTTTTAAACACACAATTTTTTATGAATCATGTTGGGAGAGAAAAACTAGAACAAAAGGGAAAAATCATGGGAGAAAAAAATAGAAAATGTGTTGATTTATATTCAATCTTCGTAGTTCTTTTTCTTGCTGCAGATGGCATTTTCTATACAGTTTATTGTGATTGTTTTGGAGAAAATAACAAATTGAGAAGCTCATTGAATAGAATGATGAATTTGGAATCAAGAAAATGTAGCTTTGAATCCAATTCTAGACACCTGGACACCTTGAGAAAATCCTCTTCTGTAAAATGAAGGGGTTGGATTTAATGACCTAGGAGTTCTCTTTTCAGTTCTGAATCAGTAATCCCCTGATATTTATTAGAATTGAGAATTTTATAAACATTAATTTGACAGTAAATACATTTAACCTAATAATTTTAAATAACTATTTTGTGTATATGCACAAAATTTCCCCCCCCTTTTGAGTTAAGTTTCTGTTTTCATATCCTGAGCTTTTCTGGGAATTCAGGGTTTGCCTCTGCCTCTAGAGCTTATAGACAACTTTCCATTAAAAGCT
Organism: Sminthopsis crassicaudata; assembly: GCF_048593235.1. Taxonomy (NCBI): domain Eukaryota; kingdom Metazoa; phylum Chordata; class Mammalia; order Dasyuromorphia; family Dasyuridae; genus Sminthopsis; species Sminthopsis crassicaudata. The sequence continues at coordinate 53,483,742 of NC_133621.1, forward strand.
TTTGTAGATGTTTTCTCTCCAAGAAGCCATCCTAGTAAGATATCTGATTATTTCCAATTTAACAAAAAAAAATAGTGTTAGATTGCTGCCTGAGCATTTCTAATTAATTTTTTGATTCTGAAAATTCCTGTGGTGTTCTCTCTCTGACTTCAGGAAAAGAAGTGCAACCACTGATAGTTTAATGCTATTGTTCTTTGTGAAAAACTAGCTATTTGTGATAAGTCGAAAATAGAAAATGTTGAATTTATCATTGAATCTAGAATTCTACTTGAAAACATTAATAGTATTTTCTTGAATTAAAGATCCATTTAATGGAAATAAGTTTTTATAATGCCACATGTTTAATGCATGTCATATTGCTTCTCAATGGGTGGAGAAGGGACAAGAGTGAGGGAGAAAATTTGGAACTCAAACTTTTTGAAAAAAAGAAGAGAAAAAGATTCTTTATTTGTATGATATAAAAAATAGACTGTAATACTTGGAGTCAGAAAGATCTGAGTTCAAATACTACCTCTAATTGCTAGCTATGGGATCAGGGACAAGTCCCTGAATTTCTCTGCATCTCAGTTTTCCCCTCTGTAAAACTGTAAAACCCATAGACTATATCACAAGACTGTTGTGATGATCAGTTAGATAATATATTTGAAGTACACTGTAAACCTTAAAGGTAATATATGTTGCTATTCAGTTATTTTTCAGTCATGTCAACTCTTAATGACTCCATTTGGAGTTTTCTTTGCAGAGATCCTGAAGTAGCTTCCTCTAAAATGCTCTGTATATGTAAGTGTTTTGTTTTGTTTTGTTTTTTCTAGGCAATTTTTGGTAACAACTTTGTAAGTGCTAATCTGTACTCTTGTCTGAATTATAATTTGTTGTAAATAACTCAGCCATTCTTCATTAGTCTTAGTCTTAGTCTTTCCTGCATGGAAGGTCAGATTACCCTCTTTTTAGTAGTTATGAATCTTTTCTATAAGACTGTGTATTGTTCCAAACTTGAGACCATGAGATAAATGTCATCCACCAATAGGGGCATCTAGATGACTGTCCTTATCATCCACAGGACTCATTCTTCAAATTAACCTCTTCAACTGATCTGTACCATAGTGTACTAGAACTAGCTTGAACCAATTCACTCATTTGTTAAAATGTTCAATTTACACCTCAGAAATCTTCAAATGCTACAAATTAATTGTCAAATGCTATTATTTGTTGATTATCTAGAACAGAAGTGTCCAATACAGCCTACTAATTGCCCCTAAACCAGATGAAAATGTAATTGAAAATATTTTTAAATAATTAAAAATACAACAGAACAGAGATTATATAGTTTTATAAGTCAATATAGAACTTTATGGATCTTTTTTTTAATAGTTTAGTGTTTCTATTTGAATTTTACCTCAAATGTTAATAATAATAACAATATTTAATAACACAAACTTTAAAATATCTCATATATATATATATATATATATAAATGGGAGATACTGCACATAAATAGGAGACATTTAAAAATATTATTTATAAATATACATATATATATGTATGTATATTTATAAACACATATTCTTTTCAGGAGACCTGGTTAACCAGTATGAGCTTTATCTCAGTCATCAAAGTGGCCTATTTTTGAGGGTTAGTTTAACAGACAAGAAATTAAGTATGCAAAGCAGTATAAGGATGATATCAAAGAAATGTATGGTTGAAAAAGATGGGTAATCCCATAGCAACTGAAGAATAACCAACAAATAACTCATGTACTCCAAGGGTATTCTCAAAATGTCAAAAGAACTTAAGGAAAACCAGCAATTCCTTGGGTGAACTGATAGAACATGAACTAGAACAGTAGTGAATGAGTAGTCATGAATCTAAAAGCATAATCTATTTGTGAAATAAATATAATACTAGTAACAACCTGGAATCAATTGCCAGATCAGTATAAGAAATCCAAGGGGGAATGCAAGTGGGTAATTTTACACCTCTAATGTGTGGGGGAAATTTGGCTCTTTGTCTTTATTGAAATAGGTTGTTCAGATTATGTGATGATCAAGTGTGATGGATTTGGCTCTTTTCAACAATGAGGTAATTCAAGACAATTCCAATAGACTTGTGCTGAAAAGTGCCATCTGCATCTGGAGAGAACTATGGAGACTGAAAAAATGAATCAAAGTATAGTACTTTCATCTTTTTTGTCCACAGAAGGAGAAAAATTTGGAAGATAAGATTTTGCAAAGATGAATGTTGAAAACTATCTTTGCATGTATTTGGAAAAATAAAATAGTATTTTAAAAAATAAAGTTTTAAAAAAGCAGAAACAGATTATTTTTGTGTCCAATCTATGAATCTAATGGGGGTTGAGGTCCCTTTAAGAAACCCCCTCATGGCTGACTTTTGATTTACAAATCCTGGTCATCAGGCCTGTCCCAGCCCCCACTGGATCTGAGCCAACTTGGGACATCACCCACAAGCCCCTTTAGGTATAAAAGAGCCAAAGTGGAGCTCTCTCTTTGCAGGAGGCCTTCCCCCCCAAACATAGTATCCTTCCGGCTATGTAAGGGGTTCCTGTCCGCCCAGCAACCACCTCTGACCCTGGCATCTTTCTACCTTTGCCCTTACTTCTAAACTCCTACAATAAACCTTTTTTATCAATCTAGGTTTTCGGGCCTGGAAATTCTTTTTACAAGGGACTCTGTACCATCATGGGAATATCCTTGCACTGATCCAAAAGGGGTTCCCCCTTCCCTAACTCTCATCAAATCCACTAAACATTAGGTAACTTTATTAGGGTCGTAGATGAGAAATAATTAATTTAGTACATTTGATGTTACCTTACATGTCTATAACTGAAACTACTCTCCAAAAAAAACCCACCTTACTTAGAATGGTTTGGTGCTCTGAAAAAAGCATTGGATTGATTCAGGAGACATAGGTTCTAACTTTGACTCATTCGTTTCCTAACTATATAACTTTTTTTATTTTACATTGCTCCTATTCCAATTTCTTTATCAGTAAAAGGAGAGGATTACATCATATTATTGAGGCTGTTAGGGGGCATAGTGGGTAAATGATTGAACCTGAAATTAGGAAAATATCAAATTCAAATACCATCTCAGACACTTACTAAATCTGTGACCATGGACAACTCACTTAATCTCTTTCTCCCTCAGTTTCCTCACCTGTAAAATGGGGATAATAATAATACCCTCCCTAAGTTATAAGGATCAAATGAAATAATATTTGTAAAGAGCTTTCTAAAGCTTAAAACACTATGTTATTGTTATATGAAAGGCCCTTTGTCATTTTAAAATTCTGTATTATGGTTTAAGCACAAGAAAAAAGCTGGCTCAAAATCTTAAAAGAAAAGACAGGAAACATTCTCAATTTATTTCAGCTAAAATTATTTTCTTTCCTAAGACTCTCTTAGATCACTGAGACCAATGAAAAATGGATTTGACATATTCTCCTATCAGTAATAGCAAGCATGACACCATAAATGTGAGCCTTTTTTGGATATGTACTGCAGGCTAAGTGCAGGTATTTTGTCCCACTGATAAGGTAAAAATGCCTAAACATTTATCTAGAGCAGTGTTTGAACTAAGAGGACGTCCGGGAAAGAAGAGAAGCATTTAACCCCTCCAAAGGCACTCAAAGTAAACCACAGGATAAGGATGAAGAATAGTATCCTTTGATTTCTACTTACTGAGCTTTCTCTAATTATAAAGTCTGCAGTACTCATAAATATGACTTATTTGCTATCATCTCTTCTCAGTCCTGCTTTCATTTTTATTTCCTTTTCTAATAGTCAGATTTATTTTTCTATATCAATCTTGCCTCCCTAAAATTACTCTCAATTCTTTTTCCTTTCATATTAATTCTTGTAACAGCCTTGGGGGGGGGGGGAACATAAAATGAAATGGCATTTAGACAGTCCTTTAAAGCTTACAAAAGTGTTTTACATATATTATATTATTTGATCCTCACAAAAACTCTGTGATAATGGTGCTTTTGTTGTCCATATTTTTCAAACTTAGGAGGGTTCTACTCTGATTTGTCCAGAGTCACTTAGCAAGTAAATACCAGAAGCAAGATATGAATTCTGGTCTTCCTGTCTCTAAGTCTAACAATTTGTCCCCTATGCAAGTTTCTTTTCTTCAAAATACTATAGAATTATACATTTGGAGGACCTTTAAGGTCACTATTTCATTTCACAATTGGAGATTGGAGAGTCAAAAAATAATGAGACTTGTCCATTTTATATTCAAGATCTATAGCCAGTTTCTGAGGCAGATTCTAGGTCTTTATGACTTCAAGTCTAATGCTCTGTCTACAATATTCCATGCTCCCCCCTACATTTCAGAAAGCAGCCTCAAAAGTGTCTTTACTCCCTCCTACAAAGGTTGAGGCAAGTAGGGTAGACTTGACAATGCCTTGAGATAGACTTGATGATGACTTTGTCTATGCAAGACTGGAAAAAATGATGACTGCTCATATTTATTTCATTCCTTCTAATATTCCTCAGCTTATTGTCACTTTGGCTTATTTATTACCCTTGAAAAATTGCTTGGCTATGGAAGAAAAAGAAAGAAAACAACCTATAAAGATGATCCAAAAGTACATTTGGTGAAAATAGCCAGGAAGTGATAATTCTTAGAAGTCTTATTTGGTAAAGTATCTTCCAAGTCTACAGAAATGATATGATGTTATGATATGCTTGTTTTGAATTTGCTATCTCTTGGGAAATAGATTGAAAGTTCTAAAAAAGGAACTAGTTAAGATTTGAAGCCATTTGACAATTAATTGAAAAAGAATGAAGTTTATCTGTATCTATAAAGCTATCATAGCTCTCAAACTTTTTCAGATTCACTCAATCAATACCTTGAAGATGCTGAAAGTTAGGAAAGACTTTTTCCTCAAAGTGTTATTTCTAGCCTCAGTAAGAGAAGCTGGTAGGGTAGAAAATATATTATTTATTGTTAAGAATGAAAGTGAGTATGTAAATGTGATGATGTGTTACTGAATAATGAGATGATGATATCCAGTTATTTCAGATCTGTTTGACTTTTCATGAGTCCCTTTTAGAATTTCTTTGGTAAAGATATGTTATGGGCCAGAATTTGAAACAAGGTGCTAAGTCAGTGGAATTGATAGAGACAATAACTATCTAATTCAGCATGGTGCTTAACAGTTCTCTAGTTCTGTATATGTACTTGATGGGGGTTGAGGTCCCTTTAAGATTCCTTTCTAATTGCCCAACCCATGGCTGACCTTGATTCACAAATCCTGGTCAAAAGCACGCTTTGAATATCTGGGCCCAGCCCCACTATCAGCTCAGCTTCCCCCAGCCCTCACCTGATCTGGGCTAACTGAAAAGCCCACCAAGAACTTAGGGGTACCACCCACCATCTTCTAGGTATAAAAGAAACAAGCCAGAGCGCTCTCTTTGCAGGAGCCCTCCCAGCCAACACATGGTATCCTTCCAGCCAGGTAAGGGTTCCTGCCCGCCCAGTGGCCACCTCTGGCCCTGGTGTCTTTCTAACTGAGCATTACTTCCAATTTCTACAATAAACCTTTTGTTTATCAATCTAGGTTTACAGCCCTGTAAATTCATTTTACAGGGGACACTGTGGCTCATGGGATTATCTTACTATCTATGCGCCGAGAAATGGGGTTGCCCCTTTCCTTTCCCTCATTATACTTAGTATTTACTATAGTTCTACAGGATTCATACCTATGATGAGAGAAGACATAAGCTCGGACAAACTCAACCAGAAGAAGAACGAGGGAAGACCAGAGAGATGGTGGCAGGCTGTCCTCCTTCGCTTCTCCACTAAAACCAAAATCTGAAAGGCCTCCAGAAAACTAGCTGAGCCCCAAGTGAAGGAGACAAGACTTTGAAGGAGACAATAAAGGATTTGAACTTTAACACCTGGCCGCATTTGGGGTGATTACTGAACTGAAACAAAAGCTGCCTCCAAAGACCCCAAGGAAACCCCACAAGAGAACATTATGTTTTAGAAAGAATATTACAAAGATAGTGAAGTGGTTTGCCATTTTCTTCTCCAGCTCATTTAACAAATGAGGAAACTGAGGCAAACAGGGTTAAGTGACTTGCCCAGGGTCACTAAGCTAGTAAATGTCTGAGGAAGGATTTGAATTTGATTCTTCCTTTCTTCAGGTTCAATACTATAGCTATTGTACTTACTATCTACCTGTCTTATAATGCTGATAGATAGCACTTATATAGCAAGAACCAGACATTGTGTTCAGTGCTTAATTTGATTCTCACAACCCTCAAAGGCAGTGGCTATTACTTTCCCTATTTTACAGTTGAGGAAACTGAGGAAAACAGAGGTGACATGATTTTCTAGTATCTGAGACCAGATCACTCGGGTCTTTCTAATTCACACCCAGCTGCCTATGAGAAATGAGCGCAACATTTATGTTTTAAGCTAACTGCTAGAAACTTTGTTTAAAGTTCTACATCTGAGGGGCTCAACTTGATCTGTAGCCAAATACATGGATCATGAACCTTGTTATAATGTAGTGGAGCTATACCACAGTGAGGGAAAATGGCAACAGTTTCTCTCTTTCCCTGCCACCCTCAAGGTAACATTTTGACTTTTGGCAGTCCTTTCCTACGGCTGGCTTACCCAGACTTCTAACAAAGCAGAGGGAAAAGTAAGGTTACTTGTGAACATTTATATTAGGAAACGTTTTTGTTTAATTATCTGACAAACACAAACCAAATAGAGAGGGAAATCCTAGGCTCTCTGAGTTTAGCTGAGTCATAGCTAGCTGACTTGTATTCCATGTATTCATTATAGAGCAACCCAATGATACCTATTGCATACGTTCATAGCAAATATGGACAAAGGGCATTATGCTTTTTACCATTTTCTTTGATGTCATAATATCCTATGTTAAACTAACTTCTCTTGGGGTCATGTTTTTATTTTTCCCGAAACTTCTTATCCCTTATTCTTATTCTTACATTAAGGGATGATTTCTTCTATGGAATGAGCTTTTATTTATTTTTTTTTTTTTTGCAAAAACCTTAAATCTATTTTTGGTCACTAATTTGTGCCTCCTCCAATCTGATTGGACAGTCAGTTCTTCCCTCCCATTTCAGATGAACAAGAATTATCTACATAAATTATTCTACTTGTTAATGTAGCAACTCTCTCTCTGATCTACTCACCAAACTTTCACTTGATTATAAGAAAGTTTTGATTCAATAACCTTGAAATCTTAACTTTAACCAGAAAATAATCCCAATAATATTCAAAACTAGAAAACAAGATTGCTAGTTAAATGTAACAGAAGCAATGTCTATTTGAAGAAGTTCTGATCATCAAATAAAGTGGGACAAGAAAAAGAAAAATATATCATGCTCACCAAAAGAATATACCACTGTCATATAATATATTTAGGACAGAGTTCAAATGGAAAGACTTCACCAAAGTCAGTAGCCCCACTATGAAAAATTATACAACTTCCAAAGATTTGGTAATATGAGGCAATGATCTATGTTCCAAATGTATGAAAGAGAATAACATAGGATATGATGTGAATTTAAACACTTGGAGGAAAGTGTTTGATCCCATAATAAATGGGATCATAGATTAATTGAAATATAGAAATAAATGTTTACAGTACACATACTTATGCCTGAAGAATTTAATATGATTTTGTTGACTATTAACTACAGTTTGAGGGAGAAAAAAGTTATCTGTTGTATATATGTCCAGTGTTCTCCAGCAATTACCATGTATTTAATCATATTTATACTATCCTATTATTTAGCTATATTTGCTCTTTATACTCTGATGTTGTGAAATCTTGAGGTTATACTCTGATGTTGTGAAATCTTGAGGTTCTAAAATATCAGCTCCTGATTTGTTGTGACTGTGTTAGTACCCTGGATATCTTAGAATCAGCCAGAGTCAAGATAAGCAAAAGTCTTTATTCTTGGTCTTTTGGGGTCACCATCAGGGGATTAGTTCTAGGAATCTACACACCTCCTTTCTCTCCACTGCCAAAGAATGATCCTGCATGACCTGCTCCACCCTCTGATCTCTCTCCCCCTTCTTTGTCCACACCCACAGATCCAGCCAGCAGAGTAGAGTAGGTTCATCCTCCAAGCATTTGTTAACAGAGTATCATCCAATTGGTAATTAGCCTCAAGTGCTAGGTTATCTTGCATTAAGTTCTGCTCAGTTCTAGCCCTTTATAGTGATTAACAAAAACATGTATTTGGGGCAGCTAGGTGACACAGTAGATAAAGTAGCTGTTCTGAAGTCTGGAGGACCTGAATTCAAATGTGGGCTCAGACACTTAACACTTCCTACCTGTATGATCCTGGGCAAGTTACTTAATTCCAATTGTCTCAGAAAAAAAGTTAATGTGTTTGCCATGACCATTATCTTTTAAAGTGGCTTTTGGGCCCCTAAATTTCCAAACTGTTTGAAATCACTTTCAATCAGTTATTAATCATTTATTAAACACCTATTATGTTTAAAACACTGTGCTAGGAACTGGGATAACAAAGACAAAAATGAAACAATTCTTAGTCTTTTAGAACTTACTTTCCATCACATAAAACTGTCCTTGTATATGTGAATATATGTTACAACATACAAAATAAATACAAAGGGATTTGACTGAGGAAAGCATTACCATTATTAAATCCAGGATTCATTGGAAGTTCATTTGGGCATAAATGGAAACTCTAAAATAATATTCATATAACCATAGTTTATTATGTAAGAAATGTCTGTTTCTATGGATGCACCCAGCTGTGTTTGTTAATTTAGTTTTTTTGGCTCTCTTTGAATTCTCTGTTCTTCAGTGGCTTTGATATCATTCAGACTGTATTGATTAAGACACGAAATGAATTTTGTATTGAACTCCAAGACTGTTTTATCAGGAAACTGGACCTTCTTTTGTACTGCACCTTCTACTTTGAGTACAAATGTTCCCCCTGAGCATGATGGTGTCACCTTCCTAAGTTTTGCAAAGTAGCAGCATACAAAAAGAAAGAAGAGAAATGTGGAGTCTTTGTTGCACAATGGGAACTCATGATCAATGAAAGAAAAGGTATAAGCAAGATCTTATAAATGGAATATTCAAATGAGAAGTGGAAGTTTTCATCCAATGGAGTTTTCTTTGTTAATTTTTGTTTTCATATAGTATTCCTCCCATTATCTGATTTAATCAACCTTGGATGGAAATAAAAATAAGGATGGCAGAATTTCAAGTTATCTTGCCTTGAATCTGCTGTGAGATACCAAATCAACAAATTATAAAAGTCATCAATTTCTAAGGTAGATGTTATTCTCTCTGAAGGGGACTCTTTGAATTCATTGAATTGGCTTTTGAATGATACTTAAGTTACTGAGCCTGGAGTGTATGATCACAATGCCTATTTTTAAAAATTACAATAACAGGGTTTTGTCTTCTGGGTCATTTTTGCTATGTTGCATTTGAAACATTTTATTTTAAATCCTTTTGTGGCAACCCCCTTTTCACATTCAAATCATTTTAAAAGGGAAAAAAAGAGTTTGAAAATCAATATGATCTGCTAATGATATCGTCGTTCTTAGTTTTCCTGGATACAAATAATCAAATCAAAATAATAATAAAAATAACAACAATAAAAGTCCTGAGGCAGCTTTCATTTGATAAGATGTAAAAGATACGTATAATTCACCTGAAATATTTTTAAACTTTCAAAAGACTACAATTCAACATTAGTCACACAGAACAATAATCGTTTCAAAATCATTGAATAAGTTTTATTTTCAAATTATATAATTAGGTAAAGAGGGATTTGGGACTTTTTGTTTGTTTGTATTTGCATTTCAGATCATTATTCTGGCATAAAACAGTGTCGATTAACAGTGTTAATCCATTTTTGGAAATGGTTAAGGTAATAAAGAATATCCTAGATTGGAAGCTACAAAGGAGCTTGATGTCTTGATGTCAAGAAAAGTTCAATAACAATTAGAGTCATCAATAGTAGAACAGACTACCTTGGGAAGCAATGGTTTCCCCATCCCTGGACATCTCAAAAAAAAAAATTATATGATGGGAATGGGAATTGTGGGGATGATTTATATGATTATATATTATATGATTATATTATTATGATTATTATATATTATATATTATGATTATATTATAATATATATAATCACATATTATATGATTATATATATTATATTATATAAATTATATGATGTGATGGGAATTCTTTTTTTTTTTTTTTTTTTTTTTTGGATTATGAGCTGGATTAGATTGTCAATGGTGTCACCTTCTCATTCTGAAACTGATCCTGCAAATCAGAGAAGGCATCATCAAAAGGAAGAAGATTAGGATAATCGATGTCTTGGTAGCTAAGAAAAAAGAAAGGAAATTATCGTAAGTATTGCTAGGAGCTGGCATTAATAGTGTCAAATACTATGGAAAGCTTGTGGAAAAAAAGACCACTGGATGAAACTATTGAAGAATTTATTGAAAGATATAGTTTCAGTAGAATGGTAAAATAAGAATCTACTCTCTACAAAATTGCTATGACAGATTATTATTTTCAGAAAAAAAATACAACCATTTATCCCTAACATAATGTTTTTCAGTACTACCTATTTCCCAAGAGGACTGCAAAAAAGACATGACAAACCTAAAATAGACATTAAAGAGGCAAGAATGATCATTTCTTTTTTGTGGAATAAGTCATGACTACAGCTTCCATTTTTTTTTTTTTTTGGAGGGGGGTCCCATACATTCTATTTTCCAGGTAACCTTTTTTGTAGAATTAAGCCCCATTAAATAACTTAAATTTAAGAGGGTTTCATGCTTGAGTCATTTGCTTTCTAGGCTGAGAAGCACCTCAAAGGACTTCATTATCTCCCTAAGGAGGTTTTACACATCCCCAGTGGAACTCTACACTCTATCTCCCATCGCAACAAGGGATCTTAGGGATGTTTTTATTAAGCTTTGATGCTCACACATTGCAGCTGAGGTTTAGGATCTGATTCATACCACCTGCTCCCTGTACATTTTTAATATTCAAAGAAATTCATAATTTGCTTCTATAATTTTATTTCTTAAGATTCTCAGAGCATGTGGAAAAAAATCATGAGCATAAATTTTGAATTGAAAGAGATCTTAGAAGTCATTTAATCCACTACCCTCATGTTACAGATCAAGAAACTGAGGTTCAGAAAGCTTGTTACTTGCCGAGGGTCACACAGCAGCCTAAATTAGGATTTGAGTGGAGGTCTCCCTGGCTCCAAATCTAGCATTCTATGCTTTGCACCACATTTCCTCTCTAATAAGGCCCCTGGATATATGATTCTGAAGATTCATTTGGTGACCAGCTTCTTAAATTGTGGGACACAATCCCATATGGGTTCTTATAATTGAATATGGTGCAGATGAAATTAAGACTTAGTATAAGTAAATGTTTGATTTGCATACCTATTTTATATATCTATATATCCAAAGTCACACAAAAATTTCTTGGGTGAAAAGGGGTCAGGAGAGAAAAAATTTAAGAGGTCCTGATGTAGTGCACTAATACAAAAAATTATGGTGGATTTTCAAAGATATCAATACATTTTATTTAAATTCTTCAAGTAGCTTTGTATATTTATTATGCAATAAAAAGGTGTTTCTGATAAGGTTTTCTATTCTTGATATTTCCTCCCCTCCCCCCATCTCCCCTCACTATTCCTGGGAATTATTCTGAGATGTTTATTTGTCATATCCTAGCTGAATTCTCTTTTTACACCAATTCTTCAGGAATCCAGGATTTTATCAATTTCATTTGCATTTTATCTGAGTTCCTTTTATAGCTCTAGGCTAAAAATTCAACCTACTATGGACAACCTGATAATGACCTTTCTGAACTTAGGCAGTCTGGTCCTCTGATAACAAACATATTATCTGTCACTGGTCCTTTGATTTGGTGGGACTTAAACTGAGCTTCTGGTCCATTCTAGTATCCATAGAGAAAAAAAAAAAAAAAAAAAAAAAAAAAAACAGGTTACTTCTGTGTCCCAATGAATCTTCCGAGGAGAATTTCGGTACAGCCCTACTTCTTAATGTAAAATGTATATAATGTAAATATATATATTGAGTTGCTACTATTCATCCAGCCCATAGCTAAATACTATGCATGATAAAAGAAATAGAGCAGCCCATAAGGCAGCAGTCTAATAAAGGAGATAGAATTTAAAGAGACAACTAAAACAATTTGTTATGTGCTTTCTTGGTCATCACTGAGAGAGGACATGTTTTCAACATGACTAATTTTATAACTAGAATCTTTTAGTCAAAAGAGACTTTAGGAGCATCACTCCAATTTAGAACTGAATGCTATGAAAACCCAGCCAAGTCTTGTTTTGGGAGTGGTTGTTGGTCAACTTTCTCTAATAACACACTTCTGGGTATCTTTGGTACTTTGTGATATTTTTTTTTTCAGGCTGACACTTTAAAATGATGAGACTCAAGGGAGACATCCTGGACAAAGGACCTGTTCATATATTCCTTAAACTCAGCCCAGCTACATTTAGTTCAATTCAAGAAAACTTTATAATATCTAGTTATTATGTATCAGGCACTGACTCTAGATTTTTAAATTTTAAAAGTGTACTCCCAAAGCAAGACCTAGAGCTAGTATGCAAGGACAAAAACAAACCAGTCTCAGTGCTCCAGATGTATATATTCTACTGGGTGGATACCACGGGTAAACAGAGACAACATGTAAATAAATCTATTATTTGAGGACCAGCCTGCCTAAGTTCAGAGAGGTCATTACCAACATGTAAATATGAAGTCATATGAGATAGTAGAGAGCACTTTGGGGAGGGCTTCAAAAAAAAAAAAAAAAAAGTGAAATCTTAACTGACACTGAGTTTAAAAGACAGAGGAGAATTTAAGAAGCAAAGATGAAAAATTCATTCCAGTGCTGTGAAAGCTTAGAGGTAGAAGGTGGAAGGTCAAGTTTAGAGGATAGTTAATGGTACAATTTAATTTGATCACTAAGTATATGAATTAGGCCACATGAAAATAAGACTGGATAACTAGTCTGAGGCAACATTGTCTAAGGTTTTAAATTACAGGTGGAAGAGTCTGTGATTCATCCTTAAGTTAATAAGGAACAGCTAAAGATGTTTTAGCCAGTGAGTAATGCGGTTACATCCATTCCCTAAGAATATTATTTTACTTCTCCCTATACTTCTGCCTTGTCTTTTTTTATTTAATGTTTTATTTTTTGCTCAAGTTAATGTAAAAAAACTTTTTCACATTTCTTTTTTAACTTTGAGTTCCAGATTCTCTCCCTTATATATTTCCCTTTCCTATCATTGAGAAGGTACATATGAAGTTATACAAAATGTTTCCATAAAAGTCATTTTGTGGAGGAAAAAAAAAACAACAGATTTCTCCCCGCCCCCTAAAAAAAAACTTTAGGAAAAATAAAGTTGTTTGTTTGTTTGTTTTTTAAAATATGCTTCAGTCTATATTCGGACACAATCAGTTTTTTTTCTCTAGATATGAATAGTATTTTTCATCATAAGTCCTTCAGAATAGTCCTGGAATATTGTATTGCTTGAGAAAATTTAAGACATTCACAGTAGATCTCATAATATTGCTATTTCTTTGTACACATTACATTTTACTTTCCATGAACTCATGGAGGTCTTTTCAGATTTTTCTGACAGCATCCTGTTCATTTCTTATCAAACAATATTCCATCATGATCACATACCATAATTTATTTAGACCTAGCCCACTTGATAGGCATCCCTTCAATTTCCAATTCTTTGCCCTGAGAAAAGAGCTGCTGTAAATATTTTTGTACATATAGGTCCTTTTCCTTTAAAAAAAAAATCCCTTTTGGGATATAAGCCTAGGAGTGCTATTGTTAAGCTAAAGGGGATGCATTACTTCATAGCT